>NC_067142.1:30980650-31044554 GCF_903995435.1 Acomys russatus | reverse complement strand
CCTGAGATCGTGACACTGTTCCTCGCTAGAGAGGATCGGTCCCCTCGGATGCCAGGAAGGAGTCCCAGGTCGGTGGCGGTGTGATAAGACTGGCTGAGTGAGCAGAAACGCAGCTGGGAAACAATTCCCTGGCTGAATGCCCTCGGAGCAGAAAACTGCTTTCTCACCTCTGGGTCTGCTGCGTTTCCCAGCCCACTTCTCCCGTGCCCTCTCCTATCACAAGCCAAGCAGGAAGGCAAGGCTCTTGTCTAAAGAGGAAAGCCGAGCAAGGACCTGGATGAAGGCCAAAGGAGAGTGAGGAAGCAAGGGAAGATCCTTTTTAGGGTTACTAAGCCCAGAAAAGAGTGAGGGGGCATTTCCTCACCATACAGAAACTTAGGGAGCCATATTAGACTTCTGACCAAATAATTGGAGACTGAAGGATGGCTGAAAGGAAGGCGGTTCCATGAGAAATAACTTGTGAGGCACTGGCCCTGGTTGGGGAAGAAGACTATAGAAGATTTCTATTCTTTGGTTTTTGGTGGGTAGTTTATTCAGTTGTTACTTGACATGCTTTAGGGTCTACTACCTGCCTGCCTGGCACTTGGTCAGTTTAGGCTTGAGAACAATGAACGAGGGACCCTGGATCCTTCCTTCACGTGCTGAAGGTCACGCAGAAGATCATCTCCCGCCTGCCTGGCCAGCCTCCTTGTCCCTATCCAGGGCTAGCTACCCAGCTGGCACGCACAGGTGCAGCTCTTGCCCAAGGCTGACTTGGGCCCCAAGGAGAGTTGGGAGAGGAGGAGAGGATGTGTTTGGGATCAGTTGGGAGTGGAAGGCAGTGACCGGCAGGCTGGAAAGCCCTTCTGTGGCATTCCCTTCCTTCCCCCTTGAGGTCCCTGCGTGTGTTAACTGGTCCATACACACACACACACACACACACACACACACACACACACACACCCCTAGAAAGCTGACCCGCTGCCAGCATTCTAGTATGCCACTACATTTTCACAGGAGCCTCCCACATGAGTCAAAGGCCGGTAATATGGCCAAGATGAGCAACCCAGGTATCACTAGAGCTCTTACAGGCTTGTGAGGGGGAGCTCCTGATTCACAATAGCTGGTCCAGTCCAATTGGCCAGGCCTATGTGGTGTTTCCCTTTAGCCCTGTGCTTCCTACGGTCACTTTGGTCCCCACTCGAACCCTGACCTCTCAGGTGCTACATAAACTCAGGCTCCTTTGAGGAGCCCATGAGAACCCCTCCTCTCAGTGTATCTATAAAGCAGTACTTCCGGTGCCTGTTGTCACCTTGTAGAGTGGCCTGGAACTGTATACATGGAACAGTGAAGAAAGAATCAAGCCCAGTCACAAGGAGACAGGAGCAGAAACTTGGGCATTCCAGGTCTGTGCTCAAGGGTTCCAAGACGCAAATAACCTCACATAAGTTCTGGAGCCACTGGGGCCTCCTTATTCCAGATGGGGAGATGACCTGTGGCCCCCCAAAATGTGACAGTGGAGATGAAGGTGCTTAATGTTCTTTGCCTCATCTGAGCCTCCTAGTCTGTGACATCACACAGGAAGACACTTAAGGGAAGAGAACTGAGTAACTTTCCAGTCGGGGTTACGACAGCCTGGCAAAGTCTCTCCTTTTAGTCACTGGGAAAGTGACAACGCAAGTAGGGGCAGCATGGCCTGACAGTGGCTCTCAGGCTCTCAAGCTTCGAGCCTAGGATCCTGGAGACTAGTCCCATGTCCCCTCTCACACAGTGCTTGTGACAAGATGGCAGCTGGGTGACTGAAGAACGCTTCTGTTTCTTCTCATGATGTTGCTCACCCTGCTGCCATGCTGCGCCCTCTGCATTACACGCCTGCTCAACTCTGTACACCCACCGTCTTTGCCCCTTCAGAGACCTGCTCAAGTCATCTTCCCAGTGCTGCTCCTGCCTTTGCCACATGAAGGAATGGAGGCGTGGCTTGATTCTGAGACTCACACAGGGCCCTGTAGTTGGGGAAGTTCAGGACAGTACTGTGTCCATCAACTGAGATGTCTACGGAAGGCCAGGTCCTTTTCCTTGGGCCATGCATAACCTAACGCCATTGGACTGAGAATTCTGAGGACTCAGGAATGGGGCATGGCTCACTCACTCACTCACTCACTCACTCACTTAGTCACTCACTTAGTCACTCACACACTCACACTCAGTCACTCACACACTCACACACTCACTCGCACGCTCACTCACTCACACACTCAGTCACTCACACACTCACTCACTCACACACACTCACTCACTCACTCACACACTCACTCACTCACTCACACACTCACTCACTCACACACTCACTCACTCACTCACACACTCACTCACACACTCACACACTCACTCACACACTCACACACTCACACACTCACTCACACACTCATACACTCACTCACACACTCACTTACACACTCACTCACACACTCATTCACTCACTTATTAACTCATTTATTTATCCACTCACTCCTTCATTCAATCACGCATTCATGTACTTACTCATCAGTTCAGCCATGTTTTTCTGCCATGTTGAAGATCTGTGCTAGCTGTGCAGACACAGTCCTGAACTGCACATGAGAGCTCAGAGGCCAGGGCATTGGCCAGGAGCAGGAAGCAGGAACCAAGTGGCAGTTACAATAATAGATATAAGGACTGAAGGATATTTCAATTTTGGAGGCAAGGATGTCCCTTAAGGTTGTCTTGAGATGAGGTCTAGGCTGAGATTTAGGGCATGGTAAAAGAGCCCTGCAAAGTAGACTGGGGTGATGGGGCCAGGGATGTTCCAAGTGGGCAGTGGAGTGACCGCAAAGTAACACAGCATTCTGCTACTGCGTGCCCAGTGCTGTCCTATGCTCTGACCTTTGACCCTTTCATGTTCGAAGCACTTGTGGTGATGCGGGCTCATCCCCAAGGGTGCTCAGCGCCCATTTCCTCTTTAGTGGGCAGCCCCAGGTGTGGGCACCTCTGCAGCTGCTCTGCTTACTGCCCTGTCATCTCTGTGGCTCATTCCCTTGGGCGGTAGGTAACTGGAGAAGAGGCGGCAGGTGAAGCTGTGAGCCACATCCTGGCACTCGGTCTGTCCTGGAGACCAGGGAAAGCCTTTGTCCTGACGGCCTGCTAATGAGTTTCAGGAGAGAGCTTCAATATTTGATGCAAACAGAGACAACAAAGGATGTGGAGGAGCATTGTGAGCTGACCAAAGAGGAGCTAGTCCTCCCGACGAGAAGAGAGGCAAGAGCTTGGAGGACACTGGGGGTGTGGCAGTGTGCCAGCAATTGTGAGAGATAATGGTGTGGAAGGAGACAAACCATACTGAGAGAGAGGCGGTGAGAGGCACCCCCCTGGGAGGTAGGGGGCCAGCAGAAAGGGATAACACCTGCCTCGCAAGCCCAGAGACACAGGCAACATTTTCTGTACTCCCAGGTCCCCCAGGCCCCATGCTTTGATCAGCAGCTCTCTCTCTATGGAGTGTGGATTGCCTTGTCAGCTGTCCTTTGCTGGGGGTCACTTGTGTCTGGATATGCAAATGAGAATGAAGGTCAGCCAGTCCTCTTAGGCCTCTCTCCCCTCTGCCTCCCTCCCGCTCTTTTCTCTTTGCTCATCTCCTTTATATCTGGGGACCAAGAAGATGGACAAGAGTTGTGCTTGTATGCTAATTAGCATAAAGAGCTTGTAGTCATAGGTTTCTAGGACCCTCTGGATCCTTCTACTTTGCTATTCTCCCATGCTTCTCTCATCTAGAGTCCCAATAGGATGTCCTCCCCTCTGTCCCAGTTTCCTGGTAAGTGAAGGCTTTCGTGGGACATGTCCCTTGGGCTAGTATGCAGATATAAGTGAGTATATACCATTTGGGTCTTTCTGCTTCTGGGTTAACTCACTCATTATGATAATTTCTAGCTCACCCAGGGGTCCCGCTCAAACTAAGGCACCAGCCAAGGACAATACAGGCGGTAAACTTTAAACCCCTACCCAGATCTAGCCAATGGTCAGAACATTCTCCACAGTTGAGTGGAGAGTGGGATATGACTTTCTCACGTACTCTGGTGCCTCACATTTGACCATGTCCCCTAGAAGGGGAAACCTGGTGGCACTCAGAGGAAGGATAGCCAGTTACCAAGAAGAGACTTGATACCCTATGAGCATATACAGGGGGAGGTAATCCCCCTCAGGAACAGTCATAGGGGAGGGGAATAAGGGGAAAATGGGAGGGAGGGAAGAATGGGAGAATACAAGGGATGGGATAACCATTGAGATGTAACAAGAATAAATCAATTAAAAAAGGGGGGGGGGAAAGAGCTTGTATTGCAGGAGTCTATTCTAAGCTCTTCCCTCATTTAAATCTGCCCACTCGTCTCATCTGACACATAAACGTTCTGTTCAGTCACAAGGACCGACTCTTTGCTGGAGGTAATTGGTAGAGGGGTTTTCCTAAGTCCTTCCCAAGGGTGGTTTATAGCGAGAAAGGAACAGACCAAAGGAAGATTGGAGACCTCCATTCCTCAAGCTTTTATTTGCATTAGCCATGGGGCTCCTGCTTGGAATTGCCTTTTCTCTAGATTCTTCCAGGGCTCAAAGTTGGGGTTTGTAAATAAAGAGAAAGAACTGCAGCTGGTTTCACATAAATTTGTATAATATGGTATAATTTGCTTAGGTAGGATTATTTCGTTTTTCTGGAATTTTCCCAATGCAATGTTTTCCTTCCTATAATTTCCTCCTTGTTCTAACTTCGATCGGACTTAAACAAATTTAGTTTATTTTTATTATAAGACAAGGCCTTGTCTCGGGCTATCTTTGAGCTCATGACACGTCAGCCTCCCAAGTTCTGAGATTACGGGGATGTACCACCCTGCCAGACGCCTTCTGAGTCTGGGTAGCTTCCTCAGATGTCATGTACCTCCTCCTCTGTAGGAAAAAAGGACAGTAGAGACACGATGAAGGAAACAGGAAGAGAAGGAATGTAGATGCCTGAGTTGGAGAAGGGCAGGATAGCTCTCTGGCCAGCCTTGGCCAGCTCTCAGGAATTCCTTCCAGTTCTAGGATGTGCAAGAATCCTGAGGCATGAGGGATGTTCCCAGGATGCCTTTCTTTTCCCAGAGGCAGCCACCCAGCGAGAACCCTCAGGACTCAACTGATACCGCAGAGCCTGGGTTATACCTTGAATCCCAGCTTCAGAGAGAAGGGACTGGCTTTACATACCAGCAATAACCACACCACAAGACCCCTGCCTTTGGCCTCCGCAAGGACGCTCTCCTCGAGGGGGGGGGTGAGGGGGGGTGAGAAGAACTCTGGCCTCTCTCACAAGAAAGGCATGGAAATTGATCTGGTTTTTCTACTCACCGCCAATGATCATTGTATAGAAGACAAATGAGGCTTGTTTCAGTTGAAGAGAAACACCTGCTAGCGAGTCCCTGCTGGCTGAAGGACTTGTTCCACCTCCAACCATCTCTGCCTCCTGATTTCATGAGAGCATCTCAAAGCCTTCTCCTTCCTTCTTCTTGTTTTCCAGTCTTTTTTTAAAAAATATTATATTGTCATAATTGTTATTAGTAAACGTCCATACTATTAAAGCCATCATGAATTTACTCCACCAAAGCAATAATATCCTTCTAAAATCAGGCCACATTGCCCTACTGTCTGGAGAGCCTTCTTCCCCAGTGTGCCAGGCCCTCTGTGGTGTGGGTGCAGCCGTCCTTTTCATCTCAACTGGTTGGTTTTATGTCAGCTTGACACAAACTAGAGTCATCAGAGAGGAAGGAGTCTCATTTGAGAAAATGCCTCCGTAAGGTCCAGCTGTAGGGCATTTTCTTAATTAGTGATTGATGGAGGAGGGTCCAGCCCATTGTGGGTGGGGCCGTCCCTGGGCTGGTGGTCCTGGGTTCTATAAGAAAGCAGGCTGACAGCCAGGTGTGGTGGTGCACACCTTTAATCCCAGCATTCAGGAGGCAGAGGCAGGCGGATTGCTGTGAGTTCAAGGCCAGCCTGGTCTACAAAGTGAGTCCAGGACAGCCAGGGCTACACAGAGAAACCCTGTCTTGGAAAAAAAAAAACGCAGGCTGAGCAAGCCACAAGGAGCAAGCAGTAAGCAGCACCCCTCCGTGGCCTCTGTACCAGCTCCTGCCTCCAGGTTCCTGCCCTGTTTTAGTTCTTGTCCTGACTTCCTCCAATGATGAACAGCAATGTGGAAGTGTAACCCAAATAAACCCGTTCCTCCCCAACTTGCTTTTTTGGTCATGGTGTTTAGTCACAGCAATAGAGACCCTAACTAAGACATCCCTCTCAGCTGGCCCCGTCTCTGTCTATTATTTCTGTTCCTATCCACTGGGCTCCTTTCTCTTGCCTGGGAGCCTGCCCAACAACTTCACACTCAGTTCCTTTGCTCATGTTTGCTCTTTCTCCAGGGATTCCAGACAGTGAAGGCCAGTGTTTCCTCACCTGGTCCAGGGTTGGCAGCAATATTCTCTGCTCCAGAATCCTCCTCTAGCTCCCAGCCTAGGTAGGGCCCCTAGTAAAAAACAATGACACTTGTCTCACTTATGTGGCGACCTATCTATTCTGTTTCCCGTATAGATGGTGACATTTTCTGGCACAGAATATTAGAATATAGCAGATACTCGAGAAACATGCACACACACATGTTTTAAGGCATTTATTTTATTGTTTTTAACCATGTGCATGTGCAGGGTTGCTATGTGCACGTGAGTGCCCGTGGTGGCCAGAGGTGGCAGAGTTATGGGCAGTTGTGAGCTACCCAATGTGGGTGTTGGGAATTGAACTCTGGAGGGGCCGTAAGAACACATAACTGTGGAGCCATTTCTCCATTACATCCCGCTCCCCAGCCCTTTTTGAGACAGTGTCTTGTTATTTAACCCAAGCCGGCCTTGAAATTAGCATCCTCCTGCCTCTTCCTTCCATCACTGGACAATTGGCATGCATTACTACACTCATCTAAGAAGCTCTTGTCGAATGAATGAAAAAGTGTGAACAGGCTGGGATAGGCAACAGATCATAGATTTTGCAGTCAGAGAGTTCTAGTGGTGGCTCTGTCACTCACTGATGGACAGTGACCCACAAGCCTTTCACCTCTCTCAGCCTCTGTTCCTCTCTGGACAGGGCCAGTAATAACTTCCATGTTTGTGTCCGTCAGTGTCTGGCACTAGTGGGAGCTCATCAGGTGGTGGTCATTAATGTACTAAGAACACTGTAGTTCCTGCTTAAGCTGTGCCAGGATCTGCTCTGCCCCGGATGTACAGTTTGTCAAATGACAGATCTCCAAGCCATGAAGAAGTCACCATGAGTGTATATGACCAAATGCGACAAGAATAAAGTGGTAAGACAAGCAAACTCTAGAATCTGGCCACCGGCTCAGCACTTTGCAGTTTATGGAGCATTCTACATCTGGCTCTCTTCATCACCTCCGGAGCTGTTGAGGTCAGCAGGACAGGTTTCGGCAGAGGCTGACACTGGTGGCACAGGTGACACTTCTCCCCCCACCTCGCCCTCCCCCTGTTATGCCTGATTCCTCTTCCCTAGCACTGGAGTATGTGGGGCCCTATGCTGGTTTCTAGAACACTGGCGCCAGGGCACTCTGCTTGTGCTTGCTTCCCCGCCCAGTGCCTTATGGACTAAATCTTCTGTTAGTCTATGTGGAAAAACAATGGAGTTGGACGAGAGAAGCGGTGTGTTGCAGAGCTGGGCTTGGAGCCTCTCAATCAGGAGGCAAGTTAGCCAGGGAGGGGTTCAGCCTTGCCACACACTACGCAAGTCCTGGAAGTACTCAGCTTCCCTGTGCCCCACTTCCACCCCCCGCCCCCCAGCTTATCAGAACAATGATATACCCAGTTTATGGTATTTTCGAGGCCTGTTCAGAACTGTGCCTGGTGCATATTGTAAGCCTCGGCGTTCATCTGATTCCCAAATTACTACCTTAATCCCAAACCTGCTGTTCTTTTTCCATAACTGTGGTATAAAAGCTCATGGCTTCTTAATCACCAGCATGTGTCCAAGATTTTTTTTAAAGATTTTATATATAAATATATAATCAAGTGGTAATCACTATTGTAAAGAGTACACTGTGTTTCATACTTAAACTGAGTCGGGACCTGTTCTGACCAGATATCCCGGACATATACGCACACACACATATATAATTTTTATAGAGCCTTGTGAAATCAGCAAGCAACAGTCACTACCCTTTCACAGAGCAGAAAAACTGAATCTGGGAGTGAAGAGTCTATTCAAGGTCACACAATTGTGATTTAGCAGGTGGCTGCTTTGCTCGTGACTCTCAAGGTAGGTCCCTGCTCGTGGCTACTCTGAAATAGGATAAGTTTATCAGCCTTTTTCCGGGTTTGCAAATCCATATACTCCCCTCTGACCATGGACTGTTCACATAGGCGAGACCAAGGCTCCTGGCAATTCAGCGTCGAGGAAAAAACTACAGATTCCAGCCAGTCCACTGGAGTTCCCCCGCAGCTGACTGATGGCCTTGCCTCTCAATAAACAGCTGTTTTCATGAGCAGCTGTCAAGGACCCAGGTCTGCGGCAGGTGTCACAGGGAGAGAGGAGACAAGCAGAGTCTTTCACCCAGGGGTCTGTGGTCTAGTTTGGAAGAGGGAGACTGTATCTTCTCTGGGCTGCGGTTCTCAGACTTTTGGTTCCGGATTCTGTGAGTATTGAATCACACTCAAATTTCAAGTTATCACCCTGATCACCAGAGAATTTAAATCACAGACTTTATACAGGGAAGAAGGTGTGAAGGTAGGGAAAAAAATCCACTAACCTGTTCATTTGTTTGCTCATTCATTCGTTCATTCCTTTATTTCTCCTTCCCTTACTGGACCGTGGAGATCCCAGGCTATGACTGAAGTTACAAACATTTATTTTTCATTAGAGAGTGTTAGTTTCTGTAATCAACCCAAATAGCTAAGACCTTCCACACTAAACATAATGTATTATTCCTCACGCATAGACTTAAAACAAGGATCCTCACCAAGCCAGAGTATAAGGGGTGTACGCCTTTAATTCCAACACTTGGGAGGCAAGGTATTCAAGGACGCCTTGATCTACATAGCAAGTTCCAGGACAGTCAGATCTACATGCAGAGACTCTGTCTCACAACACAAAACAAAATCACATGTCCCATAACTGTTTATCACAACCATTTGTTGAGCACCTAGTATGTGCTAGGCATGTCACACACACACAGCTGTGTGACTCCTGTGCTCAGGGTGCGGCGAAGGTTTTGAAATTGGAATATTTGAGTCATGGAAAGCTCTATGTGCTAACACCCACCTAAGACTCAATGCTTCTTGATAAAATGACCTCACCACCATCTGGAAGGATTCAACATCTCCACTCAGCCTAGTCACCTCCTGTGTCTCTCCAGTCACATTACCCCGCTCTCCCTCCTCCTGAGCCCCCACTCATGTTTTGGTTACATAGCTGCCTAGACTTTTTTGGGGGGGAGGTTGTTCTTTTTTTTTTTTTTTTAGTTTTTCGAGACCAGGATTCTCTGTGTTATCTTGGTTGTCCTGGACCTGCAGAGTGATGTCATACTGTGGACTACATCACATTTTATTTACCTGCTTTTCTTCAGAAGGTTATCTAGGCTATTTCAATTTTTTTTTTTTTCTTTTCCTGTTACAATGCCACAAACTTTTGATCCTGTCCTTTGCTGTACTCAGCAGGAGTATGTTGTGTGTGGGGGGTTGGGGAGTGGGGGGTGGGGATGGAATTACTGTGCCTCTGGATCCATTTTGTTTGATACACACACCACACACACACACACACACACACACACACACACACACACAACAAATAGTTTGTGCCTCCTTCTATTTAAAACTGAAGAGTGGAGCAGCTGGAAAGATGGCCTCAGCAGTTAAGAGTTACTGTTGCTTTTGCGGAAGACCAAGGTTCATTGCCAGCACTCATGTGGTGGCTCACGACTATTTGGAACCCTATTTCCAGGCTCTCCGAACCTTTCTTCTGATCTTCTCAGGCACAGGCACACATGTGATGCATGCGCGTGCGCACGGGCAAAACACTCATTCATGGGAAGTTAACAAACCTTTCAAAGTAAACGAAACAAAAACGGAAGGAGATTCTTTTGAAGGGCTACTTGGGCACAGAGGGGCGCCAAGGTGCGAACTGACTACAAAGTCCTGCGTGTGACCTTGGCAAGCTATCTAAGCATATCGCTTACGTGGTAATTCACAGAGCACGGCACACTTTTGATAGTTTATCTCGGAGCTGAGCCTCCGAGCTTAGCAACATGTGCTGTTATTGACCGACCCTTCGGAGTAACTTGACTTTTGCTCTGACCCAGGAGAGCTGAGAACAAACCATGGTGATCTTGCCGTGCGGGAAGCTTGGCATTTGTGCCACTGCATGCGGACTTGGAGAGTTTATACTCGTGCCCTTTTCTCTAACTAGAATTCAGTTCATCAGCCTTGGCATGAGGCCATGGCTGTCCCAGCGGACTCTGATCACTCCTCTCTAGGTTTTTGCCACCCTCTCTTCCTCCAGTACTTATTTTTCCCTTCCTTTTAAATTTTGGTTGAGTAATCCATCTAGAGAGTTGGAAATTCAAAGTGAAGGACTATACTTTGGAAAGGCTTGCTCCTACTTGCCCAGGCTCTCCTAAGAAAGGTGACTCACTTTATTAATTTCTCACCTATCCTTCCGGAATTCTCTTATGTAAAATCTGTTATGCAAACTTTCTATGGTAGAATAGATAAGGAATTATAGACATGATTCTGCCACTGAATTCTCAAGTACCAGTGCACCATGGATTAAAAGTAGCTATGACTGCATGTACAAGATCAAGCCAGCTTAAAAATCTCAGGGGTGGAGGAGGGCACTTCATGAAGTCTCTTCACTAGCTGAGGAGTCCGGGAAGTTGGTAACTGTTGGGGGAGAGGGGAGTCGGTTTTCGTCAGGGATGCAGCTACTGGAAGGCTGCCCAGGCTCCACAGATGCATCCACAATCATGCACATACAGGTGGCCCTAGTTGGATTCAAGGGGTTTTAAAGAGAAAGCACAGTAAATTAGGAGAGAAAAGTGAGGCTGGCACATGGGAGGAGCGGAAGGGCAGGGAATGGGTTCAGTTTCATCAAAACACATTATATGGGCTCATGAATTTCTCAAACAATTAAACAGAAATGGTGAAAAAAGGGTAATGAAGTTTGGGTCTTAATAAGACCTATATATGTATTATTTATTTAAAAATGTGTAATAATCCATTGTCTTCCATTAATCTTCATTTATCCTCTGCTGTCTACCAATGTATAAAGCTGAGCGCTAAGGGGAGGGCTCTTAAAATGATGAGTCAAAACATGGCCTCCCTAGAGATGAGAGTCTGAGGCAGAAGACCAAGTTAAAAGCTATGTATCATCATCAGCATCAGCATCATCATCACTATCATCATCATCATCAACAACAACAACAACAAAAGACCAAAACCCCTCAAACAATAAAAACCACCCCCTTCCCCCCAAACAAAACCAAAAGTAAGCCCTGCCTTCAAGGAGACAAGCGTAACAATAGCAGGTGCCATTTATTCCACAGCTAACTTATGTATGGAGTGCCAATGGCTCCTCAGCATTGCTGTGTACTGGGGGAGGAAGGGGAGGGTAAGTAAAAGCCATAGATAGTCCCCATCTGTGTCTCTTCTGTCCCAGTAGAGCTGATGTTGGTCACTGCGATAAGAGAGCAGCAAGAGGTTGCTATGGGCCTCCCCCAGACTTTGACTATAAACCAGGCGACACTTGGGGTGCGGAGCTGGGTATCTGATGCAGGTAGAGCCTGCCTGTGGCTGAGGGATAGAGAAGCCACCAACTAGGCACCAGTGGGAGAGCTCTGTTAATGTGGGAGCAAACAGCAGGAAAAGTGGGCATTTACCCAAGTCCCTCGGGCAGTCTGGGGCCTAGCTGTCCAAGCCTGGTTTATGTAGTGATAAGATTTGGCTTTGTTTTTTTTTTTTTTCCCCCAAGCCCCAAGGTTATATGCCACTGGAGTCCTGGCCTGGGCTCTCACCCTTCAGCAGCAGTTGTAGGGTGCTCCCCGCTGCCCCCGGGCAAGCCTGTGGTGGGAAGGGTCAGTAGGATCTTGTTGACTTAGGTCTTTTTCTTAAAGAGATGGTTGTGAAGAGGACTGGGGATGGTTGCCGTAAGCCCAGCCTGGGCCTCCAGCGGGTGCCACTGTGGTGGGCCTGCTGGCATGGACACCAAGGGCCAGCCTCCAACTCGGAGTCATGGTGGGGCTGCGGGCAGCTCACAGGGAGCCCTTGTGGCTCGTCAGCTCAGTTCACTCTGCCCCTGAGGACTCATCGGCGCATCTCCCAGTTGTAGTAGGAGATTTGTGAGTCTCCAGGCCCACAGGCCCTGTTCCCATTGGAATATTCAGTCCGGGCTCTGAATGAAAAGAATACAAAATGTGCGTCATGGACTCCATGAGGCTGAGGCAGAGCCTTCTCTTTAAGCTGCAGTATCCAGCAGGGCCAGGCCAGAGCTCTGTCACTCTAGCTGGAAGCTCAGCATTTTCTCAGGACCACTTCCTGAGCAGGTGACCTGTCCTCCAGGAGGGCTCACTGTCAGTGCTGGGTGCTGTTGTTGTTGCTGTTTTGAAATTCTTAATTTTTGAATAAGATCCTTTTATTACAAGGCCCCAGAAATGATGCAGCTTTTATTGCCTGCCCTTTAACATCATTGGCACATTGTAATATGCTGACTTATAAATGCTGATATATATGTATACATACATACATACATACATATATATATATATATATATATATATATATATCTATATTTTTTTTTTTTAACAAGGAAGCACTCCAGGACCCTCCATAGATGCCTAAAGTCACACAGCATCAACCCCTCCAGGCACTGTGCTTCTTATCCACACATGCCTATGATCAAGTTTAATGAATAAATTAGGTACAGCCAAGAGAAAAACAAGAACTGATAATAAAATAAATGACTATGAGACTGCACAATGATAAAATCACGTAAATGCGTATTTCAAAAACATTGTACTATTTTCCGCCTTACAGTCTTGTGATGAATAAGATGACACCGTATCTGTGAGATGAGATGGTGACGTAGGCACGGTGGCATAACTTTAGGCTGCTATTGATAGAGGCATTTGAAGTGGTGACAGTTGATATGACTACGGAGACAGCTACAAAGTGACTGGTGGGTTCGATACACTGAATAGAGGAATGACTGGCCCAGGTAGGATGGCAAAGAGGTTCATTGCACTTACTTGGAATGACGTGTGACTTGAAAGTTGTAAGTTGTTTGTTTCTGGAATTTGCTATTTAATATTTTTGGCCCATAGTTGACCACGAGTAACTGAGACTGCTACCATGGACAAGAGGGACTATTGTCCCATAAAGGATGAAAACAAAGGACGCACATACTAGCTGTTTGTGTGCATTTAAATATGGCCCTATGTTCATTGTGATGGCTGAGGCACACTCCTGACACCCCCTACAGCCTGTCACAGTCCCTTTGAGGAAAAGACACACTGTGTGTGTGTGTGTGTGTGTGTGTGTGTGTGTGAGAGAGAGAGAGAGAGAGGGAGAGAGAGAGAGAGGCACAGCACTCATCTCTGAAGGACACAGACAGTGGTGAGCTAGGGCCTCACTCTGTTCCTGTGACAGTTGCCCTGGTGTGAACTGCTTTATACTTCAGAGCAGGTGTGTGTGTGTGTGTGTGTGTGTGTGTGTGTGTGTGTGTGTGTGTGTGTTAAAGACATGGGCCCAAAGTCCCTTGGCTGCCTGCCTCTCAGTGGGTCTTTGCAGTCAAGTGCTTCCTAGAGACTAACACCTCAGCTCAGGAGACGCCTGTGAGACAGGAATGTCATGTCTGTGGTAGGCATGAGGCACGGGCCTGAGCATTGAAGACCCTGAGAGTTCATCCTGTCCACCTCCTTCAGACTGGGCCACACTATCTGTGCTGTGTGACGCTAGAAGAAAAAGCAGGTTTGCAGCCTTTGAACTGTACAGGGCACTGAATCCATCTGTCTCCAGGCACCTCACTCTGGGATTTGTCTCTGATTTGATTTTGCTTGTCCTGAAATTTTTACCCAGGACATTTGAATCTTACCCAACTGACCCAGATTCCACCTTCCTAAAGCCTGGGAACAAGAAGCTTCGACCATCTTCTTGACAGAAACACCAGTTTTTCAAGTGTCCCCAGGACTGAGCTCATCGTGGAAACAGAGGGCACTTCTGCCCCCTGGTGGTCAGTCATCAAATCATCAGGGTACCCAGCCTCTTTCTCTGAGACAGCAGGTTTGAGTCCCTTTCCCATGGGATATAGCATGCTCAGGACCTTGGCCTCACTCCTGTCTATCCTGACATACTCTTCCTGTTGCTGTCAGCCTAAAAGCCACACCCACAGGAAAGCCCTCTTGGACCCCTTTGTCTAAAACAGCACCTCCTTGCCGGCCTAGGTGCTGCTTTGTGGCAGCTACCTCTCTCTCTCCAGGTATGCCTCTGGGAGGTCAGGACTCCTGTTTTATGTGTTACAAGTGCAATGTACACAGAAGGCATCAAAAACACTTGCCAAAGGAGTAAACATGTGTCCACAGCAGCAAGTAGGATTTCACTGGAGCTCCTGGTCCTCAAACCACACTGGGATAGGGGGACCGTGGGAATTCTAATTTGGCAGATAGGCACACTGAGGCCTGGTCACTTATGGGAGCTGTTTGAGCTCCCGAGAAGCAGGAGCAATGGCTTTTGTCTTGCTCCCTCAGTTCTCCCCGGAAGAAGCTGTGGGAAGCCTCAGGCCTGTAGGCTTCTGCCAGCCAGGAGTGGTCCACGTCCTGCCTCCTTGGCCTGGCTGCTGAGGGAAGCAGAGCTGTGTTTCCATCCAAAGCTATTAAGTTTGCAGGGCTCAGGGGAACAGCCCAGTCTGCAGTGACTCCGTTGGGGGAGGGGAGGCGGAAAAGCTTTCACCGCTGTCCACACTCCGGTGATTTCTCTCTGGGTCCAGGATTTTGCCTGTGACGTTCTCTCCTGCGCAGTGGCTCGGCTTCCCGGCTGGGTATGGGCTGGTGGGATTGAGCTTGGAATTAGCGGCCTGCACAGCTGATGGTGGGAGTCCAAAGGAGGCTACCGGGTATCAGCAGCAGCTTCTCCTTGGCTGCTGGCCTGGCGAGAGCTTGATGGAGTCTGCGAGGTGACTCTCCGTGGTGCCTGGTACTGGAGAGGAAAGAGGAGTCACTAGTCACACCTGAGGTCTAAAGAGCCCTGATACTCAATGGGTCTCGGTTGCCGCCCCCCATTCCATCTTCTCTCTGTGATATTGCTGGGAACCTGAGGGCCGGAGGGGAAGGCCCTGCCTTCTGCCTTCTGCCTTTCCCTCTCTGTCCTGCCTCTCTACGGGAGTCCAGGGTATTTCAGCGGAAGAGGATTTGAGCAGCTCAGGCCTGATTTACAGCCAGGACGCATAACTTCCTGTTCCCCAGAAGGGACAACTGAGGTGATGTTTTTTTGTTTGTTTTGTTTTGTGTTCGAGACAGAGTTTCTCTGTGTTAGCCTTGGCTGTCCTGGACTCGCTTTGTAGACCAGGCTGGCCTTGAACTCACAGTGATCCACCTGCCTCTGCCTCCCGAATGCTGGATTAAAGGCATGCGCCACCACGCCCAGCTTGAGGTGATGTTTTAGGCCCAGGCAGAGATGGTGTCAGCTAACTCCTCACCCCTGGCAGATATTGTCCCCACAAACATTCCAATGCTCCCATCATTCTTTGTGCCCAGGGCCCTTCCTGCTCTTCTTGCTGGCTGTCTGAAGGAGCCCAGCTGGCCCTCTGTCCCTGTCCCAGGTGTAGGGAGACTTGCCCTACCAGTTCAATGTCCTCCCGGCCACCTTTTATTTTCTCTCCGCCAACTATCCAAACTCCTGTCACGACAAAAACCCAGAGAAGTAAGTGCCACCTGGCTCCCTCTCTAAGAGCCTCTATCCCTTGTCTCCAGGGAAGGTTGGGAGTTCTTCAAGGCCATAGTTTTTTTTTTTTTCTTTTTTTTAAAGTTAGGGTCTCCCCATGGTTGAGAATCTCAATCCCCCTGCCTCTGCCTGGGTGTTGAGGTGACAGGTGACAAGGTCACGGGTCACACAGACAGAAAGATAGCTGCTGCTGCTTCTGGATTTATTTTTATTGTTTTAAATTATGTTATAGCGCCATGAGTCTTTGTGTGGGTTTGTGCACACAAGAGATGGCGCTCAAAGAGGACAGAGGCCAGAGGTGTCAGAGCTACCTGGTGTGGGTACTAGGAGCGAAATTTGGGTCCTCTGGAACAGCAGAAGGTACAGTTAACCATGGAGCCATTTATCTATACCAAAAGGTTTTTTTGTTTTTTTGTTTTTCGAGATAGGGGTTTCTCTGTGTAGCCTTGGCCATCCTGGACTCACTTGTAGACCAGGGTTTTTTTTCTTAAAGGCACCCAGGCTCTCTCCAGCCATGGGTTTTGCTGGTCCCACAGTATGGCACAGTGCCCCATCCACAGATAGTTGCTGTATGTAAGTGAATGTGGGAACAGTGTGCCACCACCTCTGTGTGTCCACAGCTGTGCTACCACTGGTTTAAACATAGGCCTCCTGCCTGTTAGACAGAACTGTACCGGGCTGTCTCAAGTCACTGTTCAGTAGAGACTCCAGAGTCAGGGCCAGGCCTCTGGTTTTTATTTTCTATACAGCCCCTAGGTGCAGCGAGGCTCTTATCTCGAGCCCCCCCACATGATAGCTCAGGAAATGGTTATGGGATGGGATGTGTTCATTTTAAACATGGAGAAACTGAGGCTCAGAGCAGTCATATGCTTTGACAGGTACATGTCTGAAACTATGAGGACAGGACTTGATCTCTCTGTGTAGCCCCGACTGTCCTGGAACTTGCCATGTAGATCAGGCTGGCCTTGAACTCATAGAGATCTGACTGCCTCTGCTTCCCAAGTGCTGGTATTAAGGAGTGCGCCACTATGCCTGGCCCCTTCTCTTAAGGAACCCCTCTTAGTTCAAGGTGGCAGAACAAGGTAAGCAGATGAGCCCCAACTGTGCCAAACTTTCAAACTCCACATTGGTATGTTCAAGTTTTGCCATTAGCTGGGCATGGTGACATACACTTGTGACCGTAACACTGTGGAGGTGGAGGCAGGGGGACTGTGAATCAGAGCTCAGCATGGATTGCATAGTGAGACCTTGTCTTAAAAAAGAAAAATCAAAACATACAGAAGCAGAACTCGCCGTGGCTTCTAGGCAGCCTTCAGTGGCCACTCCCATCACATGGACACGCACGCTGCCCCCTCCCTGGATTCCACCACCAAGTCTACACCACCATGCAATCATTCATGGTCTTCTTTGTCTTTCCTCCCAGTCTGATGGTTTTCCTGCCGCCTGCACAGTGTCTGGAGCACATGACACACCCAACGCAAGCTTGATCTGAGGTTGTCAACAACTCTTATACGTGGCGGATGCCTCTGACTAAATGAACACCTGGTCTCATGAGACTTTTATCCCACAACAAGGACTGGCCTTGAGACAACTTCTCGAATCCTCACTGAATTAGAATCTCCAGGCATCGGGCCCAGGACTTACATTTTTAGATACCCCACAAGGGATTGTGGGAGCTGGCCAGACTGCAAAGCTAACTACTTACTCCCTGGTACTTATGCCTCTGGCATCTGTGTCGCAGAATTGCTAAGCCCATCCAAACACTGAACAGTGAAGAAGATGAATGCTCCTATCCCTCCATGTTCTCACTTCCACCCATAGAATGTTCTTTGGAAGACCCTGAGGACCCAGCTTAGGACAGTTTGGGCTAGTCCCACCGCATCACTCACCCTCATCAGAGCCCGCTCGGCCAGAACCTCAAAGGCTTGTACCACATTGATGTCATTCTTGGCACTAACTTCAAAGTAAGGCATGTCCTTCTCCATTACACCATCCACGGGCCACCTCCTGGGGCACCTGAGGAGAGAAACGATCACTGTTTCTGTGTCGCTGTTACCATGGCCACTGTCGCCGTTGCTGCTGTGGCTTCAGTGTGGGTTGGTCCCTCCAGAACCCATGCTGGAGTGGGGAACGTGATCCCCACTGTGCTGAGTAAATGAGGCCTCAAAGGGAGACTGGGCAGGAAGAACTACCATGGTACCAGAAGATAGCTCAGTGGGTAAGAGCGTTCACTGCCCAAGTGTGAGGGCCTGAGTTCAAATCCCCAGCACCCATATTAAAGTTGGATATGGCCACAGATGCCTGAAACCCCAGTGCTGTGCCCCAGGAATGGGTGGATCCTGAGAGGTCACTGAACAGTCAGCCTTACGGAGATGGCAAGATTCAGGGGAATAAGAAAGTTCGTCACAGAGCAGGACTGCCGCCGGCCTCCTTGGCCTCCGCACACGCATGGGGATATACTCCTTTCTCAACGTGTATACACACACACATGCCTCCCCCCCCCACATGTACCTTTTAAGAAAATAAGATAAAAAGGGACCAGCACCTAAAGGAGTGAGGTCTCTCTTTTGTGGGTCTGAGAGGCGTTTGTCAGAAGGTAAAGCCACCCCTCAGGTTTTGACTTTTTCCTCTTTTCTCTTCCATTTCCTGTCACCCTATCCTCACTTCCTACCATCTCCACAGCTCCATGAGCGTAGCAGGTGGCCACCGCCCCTCTTGATGACTGAGGGACTTCCCAGTGCCTGTGGCGTCGTATTTTATCTTTTCAGTTCCTAACATGAGTCTGTGAGGTGGGTGTTGCCAACACCATTTTACAGATAAGAACTTAGAGCAGTGGTTCTCAACCTGTGGGTCTCGACCCCTTGGGGGTTGAATGACCCTTTCACAGGGGTCACCCTAAGACCACCGGGAAAACGTGGGTACTTACATTACAATTCATAATCGTAGCAAAATTACAGTTACAAAGTAGCGACAAAATTTCTTTTTATGCTTGGGGTCATCACAACATGAGGAGCTGCGTTAAAGGGTTGCAGCATTAGGAAGACTGAGGACCACTCTCTGGAGAGTTACCTTTGTGCAGGATAATAAGACCTGGGCAGGGTTTAGGCAGGGACCTGGCAGATTAGACCCCACTTCACTCTCTGGCTTCCTAAGGTCTGGCTGAAAGCTTCCCCCCAACACTGCCTCCTTCTTTGGTCCCTTGAAAGAAGATGCCCCAATAGACACAGGGCAGGCAAGGCGGGAAAGGAGAGCTCCTGACTGAGCAGATCCATGCCAGCAGGATCTCCCCCACACCCCCCTACCCCCATCTCTGGTCCCTTTGGACTGTTTTCCCTAGGACAGAGCCCTGGAACAAGGAATAAGATTAGCTGGTAGTCAGGCTTTGTGTTGGGCACGTTTACATGTCAACTCACCTAAACCCCTACACACACACACACACACACACACACACACACACACACACACACACCTGCCCTGCCAGCCCTAACCATGAGATGGATGCAATTAGTTCTACTTTATAGGCAGGAACTTTATAGGAGGCTCAGAGAGGTTCAGAAACAGGCCCCGGATTGCACAGCTCAGGGAAGCAGAGCGTGGATGCCGGCTCAGCTCGGCACTCCCTCATCTGTGCCCTACATAAGAGCGTTGCTCTTCTTAGCTGTCACCCTATGAGACTATAGGTTCCTTCAAGGTTGGGCTCAGGGCTTTTTTCTTCTCATCCTGTATATGCGAGCCAGCTAAGAGAGCAGACATTGCTCCCAAGTGTGGACAGTTGGACGCAGTTTGGCTGCTAAGCGTGCCTCATATGTTTCGGAGTTACTTTGAGGCATGACTCACACCATAGACTGTGATGCCTCATTAGTTATTCTGAGGGTAAATTACCATATAGATTATATTTTCTTTGGCTGATATTTTAAAATTTTAATTTATTTAAGGAAATCAAGCTCTTCCTCCAAGAGAGAGGGCCATTTGTGTATTTTCCTAGAACACAGGGCAGGTTGGGGAAACCGAAGACTGCCATTCATATTGTCTCCCCACCGCTGGCAGGTCTGAGAACACCTGACTCACTGAGATTAGGAAATACCAGTACCATCATTGTCCACTGTTAGGATTCTGTTTCAGCCTGCCTACCTGTGATGTCATTACCTATCTGCCATAGGGGTGTGGCCCTGCCCAAGATTATAAAAGGCCAAATCCTCCACGTGGCTCTCTCTCTTACTCTCTTACCTACTTCCTTTTTCTCTCTCACCCCTCTCCTTCCCCTCCTTAGCTCTTTCTTCTCTCTCTCTCTCTCTCTCTCCCTCTCTCTCTGTCTCTGTCTCTCTGGGGTACCCCCTTCCCCCTTTCCTTCTCTCCCCATGCTCATAAAATGAAACTTCTCCATATAATATCTGTTGCCTGATATCTTATTATCTTTTTTTAAAACATAAATTCCACTGTCTCTGGTTCTTGCCCCCCTGGTCTCAGGACTGGCACGAATGCCCAGCGGCTGGTGTCGTCTTCTATTTCACAGTGCCCCTGTTCACCAGCACTGCGCTGGGATTGTTAGCCTTCCAAACGAAGACTATGTTCAGCTAAGCAATAATGCCCAGGCCTCAGTCTTGGCCTCTGATGCCTAAGATTTTCCTGGCTTTGGGAAGAGGGAACCTAGTGTTGATGAGGAAAGCTCCTTCCTGTGGGACACAGATGACGCAGAACTGGTAAGCCACAAAGATTCTTCTTAGCTTAGGGTAAATCCTCAACTGTCCTGGTGCTCATGTGAACCCCCCAATCATATATTTATTTTTGTTTCGACTTCATAACTGTAATTTTGCTAGCGAGCAGTGTCTCAGTTCCTAAGACCACTGGCTATATGTGTTTTCTGATGGTCTCGACCCACAGGTTGAGAACCAATGGTTTAGAGGGACACTTGGGATATCTGGATTAGTAACATCTAGATAAATAATCACTGGATGCTAATACCTTACCCCTGGAGGGCATCTTGAAATAGTCATTACATATTAACACCTGTACACTGGTGGCACCCTAGGTACTCAAAGTGCTCAGAGTCTTTTAAAGTGTTTGAGGGCAAAGTCTGGACTTACACTTCCTTGTGTCCAACCCCCTCTAGCTCCCAGCTCCCAAGATACAGAGAATTTAACTGCAACTAAGTTATTTGGCACTCAGCCCTTATGGTTACTATCAACAGTGAAGTGAGTGCAAAGTGACTTTTTCTCTAGGCTGTGGTCTGCTAGGGACACTGTTTTTTAGATCAAGGCATAACGAGCAGAGCCCAGAACCCTGTCCAAGGCTGATCTCTCACTGAGAGCTCGGAAGACACAGACGTGCCCTCTGTTGCAGCTGCGGCTCTGCTGTCCCTTCCCTCTGAGCAGACAGTGACTGCGGTGTCTGCCTCGGAAGTCACACACTCATCTTGCCTTCTGGGTTGCCTCAAAAATGACTGAACAGACTCTCCAGAGCATCAGTTGAGACTATGCTCCAAGTCATGTCTTTCTGGGTCTCCAGCCCCTGCCCCTACAGAAGGCTGGGCTGGAAAGAAGCCATCAGACAGCGCTGTTAGTTTTCTCTGTTAATTTCACGTCTTTGAAGACCATCTTGTCTTCTACTGGTGAAGCATAATAGCTATTTATAACCTAATTTCAGAGGACTCTGAAAGTAAATATAAGGCTGCGTATTTGGAGACATAGTGTTACTTTAAATGACTTTTCCTTTTGGTTTCAATGGACTGTTAACACTGTGGTTCTGCTTATTTATTGGGAACCAATGTTTGACAAAAACTAGGCATTGCAAGGATGTGTGTATGTATGTATGTATGTATGTATGCCTCCCTCCCTCTCCCTCCCTCCCCCCCTCTCTGTACATGTATGGCTATCAGAGACAAGTTGTAGAAGTCAGTTCTCTCATTTCATCATGTCCGTCCCAGGCGTCACTCATGTCATCAGGCTCCGTGGCAAGTGTCTTTACTGCTGAACCTTTATTGCTGAACCTTCATGTTGGCTCCAGTTTGCATCATTTTAGTTTTGATGCTTTCTCATATCATATATTATTATATAGAGTTAAAACTAGCATGCCTGGGGGCTGGAGAGGTGGCTCAGCAGTTAAGAACCCTTGCTGCTCTTTCAGAGGACCTGGCTTTGGTTCCCAGGACCCACCCTGCAGCTCAGGTCCTGACTATAACTCCAGTTCCATGGGATCCTATGCCCTCTTCTGGTCTCTGCAGGCACTGCAGGTATGTTATGCACGTACATGTATGTAAGCTAAATACTCATACACATAAAATAAAGATAAATAAAACTTTAAAAGAATTAGTATGCCTGATATTAGTCAGTAAACCTTGGATAAAAACAAAGACTATTTTAGAAAACCCCATCCTAGCTCCCATTGGTGGTAGGTCAGAACTCACCTCCCTGGGCATTAAGTCCAAACCCTGCAGCTTAAATATTACAGCCCCCTTTTCACGAACTAAGGTTTTTTCCCACTATTGGTTGCTGCAGTTTTTTTTTAACAAAGGTAAGCCATAATTTCTTTAAAATATTTTTGGGTGTATTGTGGGCTTGCATATGTATGTGCATATTTATTGTAGTAAAATATACACCACATAAAACTTAGTAGTTGGGGCAGGTGAGATGGCTCAGTGTTTAAGAGCACTGACTGCTCTTCCAGAGGTCCTGAGTTCAATTCCCAGCAACCACATGGTGGCTCACAACCATCTATAACGTGATCTGATGCCCTCTTATGGTCTGCAGATGTATACGTAGGCAGAGCACTGTATACATAATAATAAATAAATTAAAAAAACTTAGTAGTCATGTTTAAGCATATAATTCAGGGCATTAATATATGGTATGCTACCATCATCACTACTTGGATCCAAAATTTCTTCCTCCTCAAATCTAGCAATGTACTTTTAAATACTTATTTTCCTTTAATTAAGAAGGAAAACCAGCTGTGTTTTCCAGGCCTGTCCCTTGGAGAAACCACGGAGGATACAAATACATTTCCTTTAATTCTCAAATAATCTAAGGAAACCATCTTCTGGTTTCCATGGCAGAGCAGAGGTTGGAGGGGTCCTAGGGCATGCAGAGAGCATGGCAGACCTTGGGTAGCCTGCTCAGCCAAGTTGCTGAAAGGAATGGTGCCTGCCCCCTCAGCTCTGTGCCAGTGAGCGCAAGCCTCCCTAGCTACACTCACTTGGCTAGTCTTCCCTTTCGTCATCCCAACTGGAGGTGACAATCTCTTTGCTAAGGCAGCACCTCAGTAAGGAGGTCTGAGGGCAGGAGCTGCACCGCCATTTTTCTTGGCCTTAACAATATGGAGTCTTTGTGTTGAGTCTCTCTGCTTTCTCTTCCCACATCCTCTTCCCTGCTTCCCTGAGCTCATTTCACTATTGCTCAGTACCTCTTACTTTTGGTTCCTACTAGGCCATCTCCTTTCAAAACCCTCCTCTGGGCTTCACCTTCCTGACAGACACACTTCCTTTATCTTCCCCAAATCATCCTTTATCCATCCCATTCAGCCAATCCTGGCTTCTCCTTGGGTCTCTGTCTCCCTCTCATCATCTCCATTGAGGTCATTCCCATATCTGCTTCTGCACAGATGAGGCAGGGCTTTGGCTTACCTGGTGCCCCATTGCTTCGTTCATCTACTCGTTCCTCTTCTCTAAAGCAACGCTCACCCCCAGGTGTTTGGCTCAGACCTCTGTCTTATGAACCATCACCCGCTCTTCACCTAGCCTGGCATCCCTCATTCACTGGATGTATGTGACCGGCTTCTTTTCTCCATCAACACAAGGCTGCCACGACTCAAAGCAGCCAGGGCTTTTTTTTTTCCTGCCAACGATCACCCCATTTCCCATGTTCTTTATAGAGTCATATCCAAATACAAAACAGGCCTTCCTTTCTGCAACCATGGCGGTCCTCTCTTTTAAACCCACACTACCGTCTGATGCTCCAACTCCCCCGACCCCTTTCCTTCAGGTTTTCTCAGAGCCCTCCCACCTCCATACCCCCATCCTTTGATTCCCTTGCTTGGGAAAGCTTCAGTCCCAGGTCCTGTATTCCTAGCATTTACTCTAGCAGAGCTACTGAAACACACACCACAGATGCTACCTCAAAGCTCACAGCCCCCTCCTTCAGCTGAGCCGTTCATGTTCCATTAATTCTTGCCCTCCATCAGCTCATCCTCCGGTGTTTGGATTTATTACCCAAGAAATCAGAATCCAACCCTAAATTGTATTAATTTTGGGATCTAGGAATGCTAGAGAGATTCTAGACACCCAACCTTTACCATGAGTCTTAAGTCTCCTTTTTGGTCTCCTTCCTCACGGGAGGGTGGTACCTCTTACTTCATCGAGAACGCCCTTGCGCCCCCTTCTCCTGAACTCCCTCAGTTTGACACACAGATGTATGAAAGAAGCTGCTAAAATGGATGTTTGGGTCTTGGCATTGTAGTTTGATTGACTTCAGCTGAGCAGTGGGATGGCCTTGAGACCATGTGTATTTCCAAAGGCTCATGATGAAGAGTCTCTTAGATGTCACTAATGCCCGCAGCATGAGCACAAAAGGCTTGGAAGGAAGGATTGGATAGGAGTCCTTGGAGAAATCTGTGTTGTAAATATAGGTACTCCTGCCTCCTACAGGAGTTGGAAGAGAGCCTTGAGGTTGGTTGCTAACATGTGGCCTCTGGATACACACACACACACACACACACACACACACACTGGGGTCTGGCATATACCTGAAGGTTCCAAGGTGAAAGGTCATGAGGTGGAGAGAAAGAGCTAGCTCTTTAGAAGATGGCCAGAATGCATGAGTATGTCTAGGCTAAGTGTGGCTTCCATAGAGTGACAGGCAGGTTGGAGCTCCTAAGAGGAGAGATTGCAGTTGAAGGGGGAGTGCAAGATACTTGTTTCTGTAAGGCACAGTGAAATGCCACCTGGGTAGGAAGTCTGAAAGACCCAAAGGAATGACTGACAAAAGAGGAAATCTACCACAACTGACAGACTGGAGAACACAATGCTACACCACGGAATACCCACAAAACAAGAACTGTCCTGCCCCCCTCAGCCACTTCTTATTCTTCCTGCTTCACTTCAGGCAGGACTGTACCCCAGAGCTCCCATCTGACCTACGCAGGTGGGGATTGTGAACTTGTAAAGCTGACGATTAAGTTCCCACTGCAGCTGGCCCAGTCAGAGAAGACTTGGATTACTGTCTGAGAGAGGATGGGTGACTGACACTGAATTTCCAACCTGACCAGGCCACACAGAGCTGACGACTTGATCCCAGCACACACTTCTGCCCTGAGGTTTTGTTTTTAGGCATCCCAAAGCTGATGGGTCTCCTCGCTGCTTAAAGTTGTTCTCCAAGCTTCTCAAGTTCCAGATACCCAAACTAAACATGTCCTCTCTGAACAGGGACCTTGCCTCTGAAGGTGGGTGCAGCTGGAAGTACCCCTTCAGTCTCCCTCTGTCCCTCCCTCCCTCCATCTGTTCCTCCCTCCCTCCCTCCTGTCTGCCCTATACTTCATGGCACTAAGTTTTGGTCCAGTTCTCCTGAGGTTTTCTGTTTAAAGCATTGTGCAAACGGTGTTCAGATGCAACGGCTCAGTTCCCCATCATGGTTTTCCATTAAAAATGCTGAGATACTGTGGTTCTGGCAGCTCCTTTGGGTATTATTTGGGCTTCAGTCAGTACAAAATACCTTCATCTCAAGCTTCATAAATGAAGACAACCTCTATTCCTTTTTAGCTAGCAAGTAAAGGTTCAAAGAACTGTCCACTTTATAGCCATGTGATGGCTATTACCTACACAGGTAGACAGCCACTGTGGTCATGGGTAGACCAGTTGTCAAAGCATTCATTGATTATGCTGGATATGTTTGACTTAGTGAAAAAGAATTAGTTGCCTAGCAAACTTTTAGATCCAAGAACTAAAACCTTCAGATACCCGTGTGACTCTAGGCAGAAATAGTGTTCTAAGATGAAATCAAATTCCCCCAAGAGCTCCTCTGAGCTCTTAACTCTCCTACTGTTCTTCATTTCTCAGTTCACACCATACTGTTTCTATAGTCTAGAACTCACTTCTAGGAAGCCGGCTCTTTACTCTGGACTGAGATGTCCCTTCATTGTGATCTCTGGTTCTCCAAAGTGTATAACTGTCATTGCTTTTACCATGTCGTACCATAATTGTCACTATCAGGCTGTGGATTTCTTGAGGCGAGGACTCTGTCAGCACTGTATGTGAGGACCTAACACAGCACCAGGGATGCAGCTGCTACCTACAGTTTGTTGAGTGAATGAATGAATGATGAACGAATGAACACACAGTACCTTCCTGTCTTCCAGATCGATTTTGTTCCCAAGCACCACCATGGGATAGGGCTGGTCCATAGGGATGATCTTGGCCAGGACATCATTCCTCCAGATGTCCAGGGTTTCAAAGGACTCTGGGTCAGTGACATCAAATGCCAGGATACAGCCATCAGAACCTTTATAGAATGTCGAGACCATGGAGCGGAAGCGCTCTTGTCCACCTGTGTCCCAGATCTGGAGGAGAAGAGCAGCGCCCCACAGGGCTCTGATGGGTGCGGCTGAAGGGAAGCCCAGCAAGGCTGTGTCATGCCAAGAGCTTCATTTCTGCATGAGGAAAGCCCTGGTGTAGGTGTGCACAGCCTTTCCACACCCAGGCACTGAAGCCCCCACCCCACCTCACACTCCACCACAGCTCTTACTTTTTCTCTAGGTTATTAGGACAGAGGTTGTTACCCCAGCTCCAAACAATAAATATTTGTTGACATTTTGGGTCCTCCATCTTTGTTACACTATTCACCTCTGCTATAGTAGATAAACAAGTGTGTGTGTGTGTGTGTGTGTGTGTGTGTGTGTGTGTAGTGTGCCCAGGGAAGAGACTAGGGTTAGCCCGTGAGTTCTACTTTGCTGATCTCTCTCCAGACCCTCTGAGCTTTTAGTGCATGCTGTTGCATATTTGTGTGGCTTTCAGGTGTGTGTGTATTACAGAGGCAGAGAAGGTTGCTCACCTGCAGCTTCAAAGTTGTGTCGTCCAGTATAATAATTTTGGAGAGGATGCTGGCCCCCAGTGTGGTCTGGTATTCCTCGAAAAATGTTTTGTGTACATATTGGTGAAGGAGAGAGGTCTTTCCCACACTGAGGAAAAAAAATTCCACACATGTGTAAACTCATACCTACACACACACACACACACACACACACACACACACACACACACACACGGTCTATTCTCAGGACATTACCATGACCTGCAGTCCTTTTCCTTTTTTCTTTTCTTTTCTTCTTCTATCTTTTTTTTTTTCCTGAACCAAAATTGGCATTTAAGAAAGTGACCCATGGTGGGGGAGACATAGAAGAACAATAGTACATAGCTAGGATGGGCTGGCTTAGGCTTCTCAGGAGAGAGAGAATTGCTCAGATTTGAAATTCCTAGAGTCTGTGCTCTAGAGACCACTCTTTGGGGAGCAAAGGATAAGAAACAGTTTCTAGAAGTGGAGATCAACCAAAATGAGCAGTTTGGGATAAGGCTGAGTACAACAGTTCTTAGAGTTTTGTTGGGCACAGCAGGTCGTGGGAGGAGCCAGAGACGCAGAGCAGCTACACAGCCAGTTACCACAGAGTTGGCCCCAAACCAAGAACTTTTTGCTAGCTTCTTTCTCTCTGCTAAGCTCCCTTCCTTAGGTAGGATGCAATTCTGCTGTCACTCTCACTCAGAAAGGGCCCCTTGGAGATGCGAGTCCAGGCTGGTGGCCTAACTGCTCCCAGGTGAGGCCGTTCTCCAGTGAACACGTGACAGCTAGCCTTGGCTTACCCGAGTGCACCAACAATGATAAGTTTCAAGTCCACTTTCTTTCGGGGATTCATGAGGGGCTTCGGAGCCTGTGGGGAAACAGAAGTTGTCACACTGGCTGCTCACTGAGGCTAACCCTACCACATCCTGTCACTGCAGCCCTCCCATGCATTCCCCCACCTCACCCCCAACCCTGCTACACCTTAGCAGTAGCTAGCATTTAGCATTCCCATCTGAGCTGCTTTTCTCTGGTTTATCAGCATTGGCTAAGGACTCCAGTGAGGCTGTCGTCCTGAAGGGCACACATGGCTTACACACCCTCCCTCTACTGCCCCTTGCCAAAGTTCCAAAACCGACGACAATGACTCACTCATTCACCTTTCAGCTCTGGGAGGTAGCCCGGAGTGCCGAACAGCAGGACCAGATCTGAACAGAGACCTCACACACAGCCCAGCCTAGAGCCAGGCATGGAGGCCAGTGTGGGAAGAGGGCATGGGGTGGGCAGGACAAGGGGTCCATTGTCAGCCTGCCTGGAGGCTTTGGATGGAAGACAGTCCCTCCCCCAGCCAAAGGGTGCTGCACATGCAGAGCTCTTTGCTGCAGCTGGAATGGGTGAAATCGGTCCCCGTTTCTGGAAAGCTACTTGGCAGCATGTGTGGTGAGCCTCAAAATAGTTATGACCTCTACTTCTAGGAATTTTTTTTCCCCTACAGAAACCACCAGAAACTTGGGCAAAGACTTTTTTTTTTTTTTTTAACTTTTTTATTGATTCTTTGTGAGTTTCACATCATGCACCCCCAATCCCAAGCATCACCTTGTTCCTTTGCACCCACCCTCCGTCCTTGCAACCTCCCCCACAAAAGAAAATAAAGTAAGACAGGATAAAAATAGCAATAACCTTGTCACGGAAGCTGTGACATGTCGCAGTGTGTCCCACAGTGCACACTTTTGTCTACACATCTTTACTTGAAAGTGTTCATTGCAATGAGCCATTGGCCTGGTTCAAGGCCTCTGGCATCTGCTACACTACCAATAACTATCTACACAGTGACTCCTCTCAGATGTCCTATTGTTGTCCTGTGTCGTAGAGATCCTGCAGCTTTGGATCTGTAGGACTGGCCCTTTCACATGCTCCAGCGGATCATAGATGGGGTAGATGTTGGGGTGGGCCACCTCAAAGGTCTGGATCTGGACCTGGGAGGGAGCTGAGTTGGTCAGCCCGCCAGCTCTTCTACACCCATCACCAGGGTGAGCGCTCCAGCACTGTTCCAGCTAGCTCACCCAGTGCTGTAGCCAGCAAAGGGCAGAGTTAGCTCTCCTGTGCTCAAGCACTCAGGGGCCTACCAGCACCCCAGCCACTAAGGTCAGCTCTCCTGTGCTCAAGCACTCAGGGGGCCACCAGCTCTACTCTGCTGCCCAGGTGAGGTGCAGGGTCAGCTCAGCACAATGCCTCAGGCAGCAGGCCAGGCCAACTGCCGTAGGACCACAGACCAGACATGGCACTCAGCAGCAGCCTAGGCTGGATGGCAGAGCCGGCCACTCAGATCAGCATGGCCCTCTTTGGTAGCACGGCCCACAGATAGCTACTCAGTCTCCAGTGGCAGCCCAGACCATGGACATTCGCTTGGCCTTTGGTGGTAACTCAGGTCACAGACTCAACACAGACCCCAGCTGTGGGAGGATCATGGACCCAGCCTAGGCCAGGGCCTCACCATGGCCTCCTCATATCTTCCTGTTCTTCACTGCTGTTGAGAGGAAAGACTTTTCAAGACTTTCCTTCCAGCATTTCTTATAAACACCCAAGAGTGAACGGGTGCTTAGGCCAGGACACATAATGAATTTCGTAGTAGTCATTACAGTGGAGTTTTGGGTATGTTAGTATATGTGGGAAAATATTCATGCTTTATGATCCTAGTGAAAAGTTGTTGCTAAATTATGTGTGCAACGTTATCTAAGTATTAACTACTATCACAATTGGCATTAAATTTTTTTTCAGTGTTGGAGGTTGAATCTAGGGCATTGTGAATGCTAAGCAAGCACCATATGCAGAGCTTCCATGAAATACGAAATGTACACACTGTAAAATAGTTGAATCTAGCTAATTACTAATGCAATGCTGAACATAAATAAACATACCCCTTTCCTGTGAAGAGAATGCAGGAGAGCCCTGAACTTGACACTGAGAGCACCTACGATGAAACACAAAGGACTCATCTAAGAAACATCAGGAAAGAAGGAACGAGGACTGAGTAACACTAGAAAGTGTTCCCACAATACAGAAAAGGAGCCAGGCAGTGGTGGCACACACCTTTAATCCCAGCACTCAGGAGGCAGACAGAGGTAGGAGGATCTCTGTGAGTTCGAGGCTAGCTTGAAGAAGTGAGGCATGTGGTGTGCTGGGTAATATTTCCTAGGAGAGAATGAGATAAGAACTTCTGGGGATGGAGAGTGGAAAAGATGATTGATTTGCTTCAGGGGAGGAAGCAAGATTGAGGTGGAGTCTGGCTATCCCATTTCATTCATTCATTCATTCATTCATTCATTCATTCATTCTTCACTCATTAGCTACTTAGCAAAAATTCTCCATCTCCCAGGGATGTAGAGTCAGAGAACCAAAGACACTAACCTGGGATGGCATACTGCAACAGTGCTGCTGCTCACAAACTCTTGGAAAGAGGTGGGCCTCTGAGCATCAGTTATCTCTTTGGAAGAGGCCCAAGAGCAATGGAATTCTGTTTCCTAACACTTTGGTATAGTGTATTAACTTATCTTTTTTTTTAAAGATTTATTTATTTTATTTATTGCATATGAGTGCTTTATCTTCAGAAGAGGGTATCAGGTCTCATTAGAGATGGTTGTGAGCCACCATGTGGTTGCTGGGAATTGAACTCAGGAAGGGCAGGCGGTCCTCTTAACCACTAAGCCATCTCTCCAGCCCATATTAACTTATCTTAAAAGACCAACAGGACATCTTAGAAGGACTCAGAGTTCCAAAATGGAGGCAGAAGATGGGACAGCACCAGCTGAGTACTTGCAGTGGGTTGTACCATACTATGGATGTGCATCAGGCTATTCTCACCATAGCAGTGAGGTGAGTGCAAACAGGGCTCAGAGAAGGGTCTGTCCACTGGGATGTAGCTCAGTCATACATAGTGCTGGCCTAACTTGAACAAGGCTTCTACAGCTAGCATCACAAGGTGTGTGTTATTGGGGGCTGGAGGTGGGGAGGGGCAAGTCACTCAAAACTCACATAACGACACACTATAAGGAAGGCCAGAGAAAGCTCTTCTGTGCCCTGGTGCCTTCTGATCCCCAGAGTTTGGAGACCTGACGTCTGTGTGCATGAACATATGGGGTACTGGACTCAGATTTGCTGTGTTCAACAAAGCCTTAGGTGTACTGGGAAAAGGCAGCCAGACGGCTGAAGAGGTTCTATTAGAGCAAGGGGCCTGGGCCTGCTGAACAGGAGCTGTGTGTGAGGACCTGCGCTCAGCGGACACGTATCATGAGGAGAGGGAGGGAATGGGTCACACATATTGCCAGGTATGTCACACTCACCATGCTGACATTTATTGGTCAGACTCTGCTGAGAACTTTAAAGATGTGCAAATAAATAATAGCATGTTGTATGCATTAAGTGAATCAGTGTGTTATTGTGTTTGGTGTTCTGTTGTGGTATATTTGCTGGCACAAGTTGGGGTTTCTTTAGATTCTTAAGTTCTTATAGTGTTAGCTATTTTAGTGCACACACACTGTCTATATGGTTGGCACTGTTATTATGTCAAAGTAGATATTTCCAGGAGCTAATTTAGGGGTTCCTAACAACACACAGGCTGTAGTGGCGAGGGTAGGGGGCTGGGTTGGAGCTGTCGTTTGGATCCAGACTCAGCTCTGTAGACTGCATTGATGGTTGATAATGATGGCTGATTTGACAGGACCCAGCATCACTTAGGAGACAAACCTCTGGGCACATCTGTGAATGAGTTTCTAGACTGAGTTTATTGAGCTGGGAAAATACACATGGATGTACGATTCCATGGTCTGGGATCTGGAGCTGAGGAAACAGAATGCAAGCTGAGTATCCACATTCGTCTCTCCACTTTCTGGCTGCGGATGCAGTGTGAGCCCCAAACCCTGCTACTATGAAAGATTGTTCTCTCAAACTATGAGTCTAAACAACCCTTTGCTTCCTTAAGCTTCTTTGCTTGTCAGTCATTTGGTCACAGCCATGAGGAATATAACGAGCAAACCAGGGTACCAATACCCTAGGCTTTTGATTTTTAATAATAGACAGAATTTGAAGCCTGGAGACCACGTGGAAAATACTCTGTCATAGAGCCACATTTGTACACCTCTTTGAGGCGGAGTCTCCTGTCACTGCCCAAACTGGCCTCAAATCAGCAATCCCCTGCCTCAGACCCTCAAGTATCTAGGACTGTAAAAGTGTGCCACTTCACCAAGAGACTATGCCCTTAAGCAGATATGAAAGAGACCGACATACTTGCTCCTTAGAAACCCTGTCAGAGCACATATTTGCTCCACCTGACTCTCCACCAATAATACACCTTCTTCCTTAAAAATTAAATGAATTAAAAACTAATATATGGGTACTATAGCTATACTTCTCCCCCCTACCCTGTATCTTCTCTCACCTCTTCCTGTGCTTCCAGCCACACTCCCTCTCAAATGCATGCCCTCCTTTAATAACAGACTTTCTACACAAATGCCAATCCACATATATTCTGAAATATAAGGCCATTTTTAAAAGGATGAGGTGATGACATACACCCACCCATGATAATTTAAGTTAAAAAAACAAACAAACAAACAAAAAACAACTGTCTAAGCATTTGGCAGGGTGAGATTGATCCTGGTTCTCAAGAACAAGCACCAGCTTTCTGAGTGTGTTTCTGTGCTTAATTCTACACATGTGCATCCTGGAAAACGCGCAGACAGAAACACACCATCTAAGGGGAGACAGGAGAGGCAGAAGAGAGGCTAAGAAGGCGGGAGTGGTGGTGCATGGCTTTAATTCCAGCACTTGGGAGGCAGAGGCAAGCAGATCTCTGTGAGTTCGAGGCCAGTCTGGTCTACAAAGCATATCCAGAACAGCCAAGGCTACACAGAGAAACCCTGTCTCAAAAACAAACAAACAAACAAACAAACAAGCAAGAGAGAGAGAGTGGCTAAGAGTTTCCAGTGTATCTTAAGAATATATATTTTAAATTTGTATTCTGTTTCTGTAATTTAAAAATATCAAAAGAGTTACCTCCTCTTTTATTTCCCCAGTCCCACCCTGACTTAACCTTTACAAAGCATGTGTGACTGGATGGCTGCCCAGAGTGATCTGAGTGTGATTTCCTATTTGGACGAATCACAGTGACTTGGGGGAATGCTGGGTGGTGGTGAGACTGCCTCATGCCAGGCAATGACCGTGACTTTTGAGGTCAGAAAGCACTCTCTCTTCCCTAATCTACCCATGTGTGACCTTGAGCCGTGAGTGTTACTAACTTTGGAGTGTCTCTATTCCCTCGGGCATAAACTGGATGTCACTGAAGGCTGTGGCTTCCTCTGCAGACGGCATGTGTGTGTCATGTGATAGCATAACAGGACTCCAAAGTTAGGAAAGATCCTGATAACAGCTTAACACCTTCTGTGGGATGGGGATTGGTAGAGGAGGTCTGGGATCTGATTTGCAGTGGTTGCCATCTTTGATGATGAAAGCATGTCCGCTATTGCTGGTTTCAAGCTACAAAGGTAGGTTATGCTAGAAGGACCTCAGTTGCTTAATCTAAGCCATGGGCAATGCTAGGCTCATGGGAAACAGTCAGACATGCGTGAGTGCTTGTTTTGCTCACCAAGGGAAGGTTTCTCCTAGGGACCATGCGAGCACGCGCACACACACACACACACACACACACACACACACACACACACACACACACACACAGAGCTTAATTTCTTTGCAACACCAGATGCTGGGGAGAGAGTGTTGGGACATGAGCTTGAAGCCCCTCCTTTGGGTCCCACTTCTAATCCTCATAACTTCTTGACCCCTTCCACTGTCCTGATGTCCTTTCCAGATGTGCTCTGGAAGTGTGCAGTCACTAGAGACTCCCATAGCCTTGGTGTTTGATTCAGAGAGTGACTGGGGCTGGCCCAGTGCCGGGGTTGGAGGAGCCTGTTTGGAAGCCGACAGCAATGGGAGCTCCCTTGCCTACACCCAGGTTTCAGAAGGTAGTGAGGTCCCTTCCCTTGTCCTCTATCCCTGCCTGGGCTGTGGCTACAATGCCCCTTTCAGCCTCTTCCATTTGGCTAACTCCCAGCTTCAAAGAAGGAAGCAGGGCATCCCCTTGTCTGCAAGGCTGAGTCATCTTCACTGTTACTTAACAGTGAGTAGGAGGCTTGGAATGCCCAGCCAGCCCAGCCCATAGGCAGGACCACTTCTTCTCCAGCTCCTGCCCACAACACTTTGAAGCCAGAGGGGGTGGGGGGGTGGGCTCCGCCCATAACTTCTGTGCAAAGCGCAGAAGGCTGTGCTGCTGAGAGCCCTTGGGTCTGTGATTAGTCTGCAAGAGCTCTCGAGGGTCTCAGCCTTCACCTGCCAATGACCCTATCCCACGGGCGTCAGCCGGGACCCAGGATTAGCCTCTTGCCCTACGTGTCCTGGATGAGGTCCCATGTAAGTTTTCAGTGAGACCAGTGAACAGGGGCAGCTGGGAATCCTGCAGCAGCCCCAGCTTCCCTGCCCAGCACACCATCTTCCCTAACTTAAGCCTCTCTTCTCCCTTTTGCGCCCTGTAGTATTCTAGCAAACCGCGAACTTATAGGCTGAGTGTTGAGTGAGGTTCTGGGCGGGTGGTGGGGGCAGGAGGCTTTGTCGTCTGCCAGGATCACTTGACAGTCTGCCTCACCCACCAGAATCCTTGCAGGTCTAAACCTGCTTCCTCCACAAAGTACGCTCACAGTGCTGGTTTCAGAAAGGCCCATTATTCTTGTTCTTGAAGCTCTTTGGGGAGCTGTTTGCCCTGCTTCCCTAAGTAGACTGGCCATACCCTAGACAGTACCTTTTATCTCTCTGTCCCCCAAAGCATGGTGGGGATGCTGGGACTATAGAAACCTCCCCGAATAGTGATGAATCCATCCATGTGTCACCCTTCTAAGCATGCATCCATTCATCCATGCATCCATGCATTTGTCTATCCACTCACCCGTGCTGAGCATGCCTGGTATGCAGTAGCACAGTATATGTCTACGAATACCACCAATTAGTGTCTCCATAGGATCTCTGATCAATAAGCCCAAAGCAATCATTTTTATCAATACACTGTGCCTACAAGCACTTATAGAACACTTGCGTTTTACAAAATGCCCAGTGGATTCTTGAGTCAAAAACTAGTTGGCGGGATGGCGAGATGGCTCAGCAAGTAAAGGTACTGGGCAGAACCCAGGTAAGGGTAGAAGGAGAGAATCTACTCCACAAAACACTCCTCTGACCTCCACAGATATGCTGTGGTAAGTATGCACTCCCATCATTCACAACACACACACACACACACACACACACACACACACACACACACACACACACACACAGAACAACAAGAAAACTAGGTTAGTAGCCAGCCTAGAGCTGGATCTGACCACTTCTGATCACTGGCTCATACATTTTAGCTCTTTGCCAGGAGAAAACACATATGGATTAGAACAACCGGGACATTTTCCTATTTAGGGAGCTCATCTTTCTCTGATAAGGCCTGCATCTTCATCCCAGAAGGTTACCCTGTGCCAAGGAGATGCCAGATACCGCAGAATCGAGCCCTGTTGGAGGGCTCCAGTTTCTGGCAGGCTCTGCAGGTCTAGAGGCATGACACTACCCTCCTCTGAGCTGTCCTGTCTGGTACTGCAGCCTTTGCAGATCCCGTAGCTGGGCCCCAGATCTCTATGACTGAAAGGGAAGTCCTTTCTCCAACACACCCAGGAACTTTCTGTGGTGCAGGGGTCTTTGGGCTGGATTAAAGTCCCCCACCTGCCAGGTTCTTAGCCTCAGCCTTGTACCCTGTTTTTAGTCCTCTTCACCAACAGCCAAACAGTTCCGGAGCAGCTGAGCACATGCAAGGACAGAGAGGCTGCCAGGACACTTCCAGCCATGGCTGTATGTCACTCACCTCACACAGGTCGGGAGTTCTGGGTCTGGGCCTCTCTTCCCGAAGTGGCAGTTTCAATCTGGCCAGTGTTGAGGACGTAAAACGGCTTGGTGAGAGGCCACTTCCCTCTGAGTTTTCCTCCTCTCTTTCTGTGCACAGACTTGGGAAAGTTGCAAAAGAGGCTGGGCCTGGGTGACCTCAGCTGTGTGGGTGGAGGGGGTGGAGTACACTGGGAAAGCGAGGCTTCGGAGCTGTTTAGATTTAGGGCACCAGGAATATTTAGTTCGTAAGAACTCTGATTCCAGGGGATGAGGAACGGCAGGTTTGAGTTGGAGGAATTTTGGACAGAGGGCCTGCGAGGGGACATGTCAAATTTATAGGACTATACGAACATCTGCCTCTGTTCATGGGTGTCCCAGCAAAGGAGCCCTTTGTTGTTTTGTAACACTTGTAGAGCAGATTTGGTCCAGCCAGCAGCAAACCAGTGAGGCTGGAAGAAGCTCTGTTTTTAGGTTCTGCCCTCACCTGCACATCCCTCACACACTCATGCTTACACACACACACACACACACACACCGAGTATACACATATATACATCCCACACCCTGCCATGCTATGCATGTGTAACACACATATACTTTGTATACACACCCATAAATCCCTTGTGCCACACTCCTTAAACACACACTAAACACGCCCCGTTCCTCACCACACATATTCTATACCCCCCATACCCTGATTCCACTCACACAGAATATACTACACACACACACACACACACACACACACACACACACACACACACACACACACACACGCACACACACCATATCAGGCTTGTTAGATGTCAGGCATGTCCTGGCACCCCACAGTCCCACCCTGGGCCTCTCTGATAAGGTTGTTGAACCAACCGGAAGCTCCTAGACAAAGGCAGTAATTTAAAATGCTGCTAGTACACTGTTAATTTTAGAATCTCATTTCAATGTCATGAAACATGCCTTGGACAAGAATAGTTAGCAGATGAAAGGAAGGCAGAGTGAATTTAGACATGACTCTACAGATCTCAAGGGGTCCCCTTAAGGTGTATTTGATGTACCCCACATTCCTCACAAGTTAGGATTTGTCTCCTTGTAGACCTATTCCTTTGTTTGAATACTGTCCTGTTAGAAAGCTCTTCCTGGTTCCAGTAGCCTCTCTGACGGGGCTGTCCAGCCACCACATCGCTAAACCAGCCATAGAACTCTGCATCTGGAAAGCAGAGGGAGTAAGGAGCCTTGGATCCCACAGTTGGCCAGTTGTGCGCCTAGTGTGCATCCCACTGAAGAGTTTTTGGTGGAACAAAAATTGAAGCGTATTTTCTTATATCAACCAGCAAATTTGTTTGGAATAAGGGACTCATTGATTTCCATACTGAATTCGATACGGGAGACCTCAGGAAAATTCTGAAGTCTGTTTATCCAAGTGAGGTATTTTGGTTGCTCAGGAAGTCAAGGCTGTGTGATGATAATTCCTGGTTTACGGAGGCTGCTTGGCTCCTGGACTGTTGTCCTTTAGAAGATCCCCCAAGTCTGGTTGGAACTTAGATGAGAGAAGATTCTTCAATATTATTCTATTTCCCCCTCCTCCCAGACTAGCTTTTAAATGAAACTTTGCCTGTGTAGTTTGTGTGTGTGTAGTTGTGTGATGGTTCCTGGGGAGATGTGAACAAATGTCTCCCCAGATAGGAAGCCAACAACAGAGCAAAGTCAGGGTGCCACCAAAGTCCAACTTAGTAAACGGTGAGTTTTATTGGGGTTACTTACAGAGGCAGAAATGACTCAAGAACAGCTGTGTCACCAAAGCTCACCCAGTATAAGGGGAGAGCTCACAAAGCTGGGAACCTGGAAGGCACTGCGCAGCCTGCACACAGCTCAGTAGGATGCAGAATGACTCTCCCAGGGGGCTCAGGTGGTCTCACCTCATCCGTGCAGTTTAGTTGGTTTCCACCCCTTCTAAGCAGCCCAACATTCCTTACTGCTTATTTATGTTTAGGGAGGGAGGGGGTCAGGTATACCTGGTCAGCTTCAGGAACTCCCCGAAGCCTTGGAGTTACTTACTTCCTGAACTTAAAGAAAGCATCCCTGCAGAATGGAATGTCTCGCCTCCCTCAGCTTCCCTCTAAGACGGAGGCTTTATTTCAGAGGAAATTACTCCACAGCAATGTGATCGTGGGTGGGCATATGCTATAGGGATGCAATGGCACGAGGACTTGCAGAAGATGTCACAAGATGTGGTGATGATGGGGACCCTTGGGGTATGGGAAGTGCCCCATCTGCAGCTGGACGGGACACTGAAACTTGTTCTTTTTGGCACCGTTTGCAGAACTGTTTCCAGCGTCTTTTGGAAATTAAGATGCACCAGCCATCGGGCTCCAGTCTCCACTTCCTCCATCCACATGAGTCAGAAGTCAGCAGCTTTCCTTTCCCTCCTCTCTCATGCTGCACCAGAGGAGTCCTTGATGCCCATCCACTGAACACCCCACCACACCCACTCAGTCATTCGTAGTCTGAGTAGGCCAGACTTTTGAGAGGAGGCGTCACAAATGGATCCTAGTGTTGGCTGAGTAAAGACATAAGGGGATTTAGAAGTAGAAGATGGTAGCCCTAGGTGAGGCTGTGTGTGTTGGGCGAGGCATGTAGGTTCAGTTAAAGATAAGTGACTTGGGAATAGGCAGAGGAGATGCTACTCTCAGAATGCAGAAGTGAGCCAGCACTGGAAAAGCACCCAGCTCAGGCTGATGCCTTGTCTGTGCATAGTCTGCACTGCAAAGGTCCATCTAGGGTTTTGCTTGCTTCTAGAGAGATATGCAAGGGGTGATGGTAATGGTGTGCTGCTGCTGCTGCTGCTGGTGGTGGTGGTGGTGGTGGTGGTGGTGGTGTGTGTGTGTGTGTGTATGTGTGTGTGTGTGTGTGTGTGTGTGTTGAAGAGTAGAATTCCAGTGTGAATCAGGTTAGCTATTTGCCTCAGCCTGGGCTGTGTCCTTTCACTCTTCTTGCCAATAAGTGACAGTGTGGGCCTGTTCCTGTGATTTTGCAGGTCTTAGGTACCACACAGTGCCTGGCATAAACCAAGTATTTATCGTTTTGTTGAACCAAACCTCAAAGAACCAAGTGAGCTCGAGAAAGACTGAGATAAATGGATAGCAGAGAGATGTTAGAAGACTGAGTTATCTGTTTATCTGCAGGGTTGAGAACTGCCCCTCCTTCCTCCCCACCCCACCCCCACCCCATCTATCCTCTTCTTCCCCCCCCTTTCCTCCTGTTCCTTCATTTCCTTTTAGACAGTGTCTTGATGTGTAGTGTACGCTGGCTTCGAACTCACCGACCTCCTGCCTTAGCTTCCACATTTTGAAAGGAAATTGGCAATTTAGAGACTGTGTAGACCATGATTGTTTTTATGAAAAAAAAAAAAAAAGAAAGAAAAGAAAAGAAAAAAAAAAAAAAGATCGCATACCAACAACTATCCTGTTTATATGCCCAGAGGGGGAAAAGCAACCATTCATTCAGTCAATTAATTAAGTGTGTGTGTGTGTGTGTGTGTGTGTGTGTGTGTGTGTGTGTGTGTGTGTGTGCGCGCACAGCCACGGGGCAATAGCATGGATATTAGAAGACAAATCGAAGGAGCAGTTCTCTCCTCCTACTGTGTGGGTTCTGGGACTTGAACTCAGGTCATCAGGCTTGGCAGCAGGCATCTTTACTCACTGCCCTCTTGCTGGCCCTCTCTTTAGTTAAAAAACAGATATTATCTACAACTTTGATTTAATTCAATAATAACAATTTAATTTAATTTTTTTTCTCTGTGTAGCCTTGACTGTCTTGGGACTCTCTTTGTAGACCAGGCTGACCTCAAACTCACAGAGATCGGCCTGCCTCTGCCTCCTGAGTGCTGGGATTAAAGACATGTGCCATCACACCCAGCTAATGGGACACTAACTATATTTTATAACAAGAACAAGATTGTAGATTCTATTTTAAAAGAAGTAAAAAGGAAAAGGAGGAAAAGGAAAATGAGCCATGCCTCCAGGAAGAAGGTGGCCTCCAGAAAGAAGATGGCCTCTAGAAAGAAGGTGGCCTCCAGGAAGAAGGTGACCTCCAGGAAGAAGGTGGCCTCCAGGAAGAAGGTGGCCTCCAGGCCAGTTTTTCTAGGACAGTTTCCCTAGGACAGACCGCAGGGAGTTTTACCTCTTCGTGTCTGATAGTCTACCAAGTATTTTCATTTACAGTGAGCTTATAGGCCTGCTACAAAGAACTCTTTGGGACAATAGTCAAGGCTACATGACAGAGTGGAAGTGAATAAGATGGGATGAGAAATTTCACTGGAAAAAATGTAAAGGGTCTTTAACAATAGCTGTAGTGTGTTAGAATGGGTAGGTGTAAATCCGCCGGCCTCTGCCATAGTCCCTCCTCATTATTTTTGACAACTGATAAGTAAAGCCGGAGAGAAGGCCTCGGGTGGCCATCTTCACAGTGAGCAGAAGGGTGAAGAAGGCAGGCTGTTTGTATGGAAGAAAAAAAAAACAGAATTGGGGAAACCCTAACCATCGTTGGGGGGGGGGGAGTCAGTGATGCCCACCAGTGGCTGCTGAAAGAGACTTTTGTATTAGGTAGTGAAGGCCGACAGCCTTCAATCCACTTCCAACTTATCATGACTGGCTGAAAGACGCCCAGCATTATCTGTCTCCTGGTGGGACACAACAGAAGTACCCAGTGCCATCTATGTAACTCCCCCCCCACCCCACCCCCCTCCATGAATCAAAGCCTTTGGATGTAACCACCATTTCCCAGGAAGGATGGACACAGACATCCATGTCAATTAATACCTCCAGATTTAATCAGTCAAACTCTTTTTCCTGGTCTTTTTGTGAAACCAAGTCTTGCCCTATGGTCCTGGCTGGCCTGGAGCTTGCTGTGTAGTCTTGAACTTGTCCTGCATGCCTTGAACTCAAAGTGATCCTCCTGCCTCAGCTTCCTGAATGCTGAAATTGTAGCTATGGATCACCATAACTGCTTTCAATTAGCAAAATTCTGAATATGGGAAATTCCACAGATGAAAAGAGACTGAAGAGACATTTCAAATTAATGCAGTTTATTTTTACTTCCAGTTATGAGCCTGGGATGAATCCTGATACAAATAAATCAACTGTAAAAACAGGTGTACATTGATAAGAGGGCGAGAGATGGTTAAATTCTGACTTTTGAGGATGTTAGACATTAGGCAAAATGACATGGTGCTTTGAATTTGCTCCCAAATCTAGATGTGAGGAGCCAGAGGGAGAGAAGATAGAGGGGCCTGGCCACACGGGTGGGTTGTGAAGCTTGTGTGCATGTTTAGAGATTTCCACAATAGAAAGTCAACAAAAGGCAATAAACACTACAGCCAGGATTTCATTCTTTCATTGTGGTGATGGCAGAAGTGTGTGTGTGTGTGTGTGTGTGTGTGTGTGTGTGTGTGTGTGTACACAATGTATGGGAGGCTCTGTGTGTGTGCGTGCATGTATGGGAGTCTCTCTGTCTCTGTCTCTTCTCTGTCTCTCTGTGTCTCTGTCTCTCTCTGTCTCTGTGTCTCTGTCTCTGTGTCTCTGTCTCTGTCTGTCTGTCTGTCTGTCTCTGTCTCTCTGTCTCTCTGTCTCTCTCTCTCTGTGTGTGTGTGTGTGTGTGTGTGATGTGTGGAAGGCTGCGTGTGTCTGCATGGGCATTTGTGGGAGGCTGTGTGTGCCCTCTCATACTTCGCTTGGCCTGAATACTCTGGCCTGGTTACATCCTGAAAATGGCTTTGATAGTTACAAAGAGACCTAACAGGTTAAAAGGGTATCAGGTGTCCATACATGTCACATACATCCTTATTTAGGGGATTGCGGGAGCCAATCCCACTTGGTTATTTCCACGATCAAAGACGGAGTAAAACTGTCGAATGAAGACATCCCCCAGGATCCAGAGGGGCCCGGCTGGAGGAGGAATGTCAAGTCCTTGAAAGCCACTGCCGCAGAACTGCATTCCATCCACCAAGTCCTAGGGTCCAAAGGAAGCACTTAGTAGCAGCAGACAGGGACCATGAATGTAGCCTGGGAGCTGTACTGAATGGCGTGGCCTAGGGTAGTTGGTGAGTGCCACCCTTGTGGTTGGTGGGCTCTCTCTCTCACTTCATGCCCATATTCCAGCTTGCTCAGTACAGAGCATGTTTGCTCCTTTCACTTACCTGTGTTCTACAGTGATGAGAATGGTATATTTTTACAGCCACCCTCTACCGTAGTTTATGACTGGAAATACAGAAGAGACCTTATTGCAAAAGATTTGGCCTTAAAGTGCATTGGGTTAAGTCCAGTCTTCTTTCGTTTCGAGCAGAGCTCGACTTAATGTTTATAAGGGAGAGAAACTGCTCTACAAATGGCTGGTCGCTGCCACTTCCTTCTTGACATCTGGGGAAGAAGTGTTTGGGTGGGCCCTCGTCACAAGGCAGGCATGCGTCCATTGCTCTAGGAAGGGGCTCTAATCTCCCCCAATCTTTTTTGAGACACTATGTGCCCCAGTTATCCAGCCCTCATCTCTGCTTCCTGAGCTCTGGATTGCAGGAGTGCAGCACTGCTCCTGTCTCCCAATCTTATTGCTAAGTTTAACAAAGATCTGAGTTCTACCAGGCAGATGTGGCCTTCCCAACCGCCATCTGAAACTCAAAGTTGCTGACGCAGAGGTGGGAAAATCACAACCTAGTGATTCAAAGCGATTCCAGCATCCTCTATGGACTGAGATGGTCTTGACTAAAATCTGGCAGGAAAGGACCCAAGAACTATGTTGAGGCTAGGGCAGGGTATGGGTACAAACAGAGCCTCTTGTTGGATAAAAGTGGGAGAGTGCAGGTGCTCTCCAGAGCAGCCCAGATGGAAGATGGGTGTCAAGTCCTTGAAAGCCACTGCTGCAGAACTACCTCTCAACCACTAAGATCTAGTGACTAAGTTCTCGGGCCCAAAAGAAGCTCTTATTTTGGTGTGGCAATGGGCCTGGAGACTGGTGAGCAGGCAGGGCTCAGTTTCCACATGTGGTTTGTTCTCAGCATGGTGTCTGCAGAGGCTGGGCCAGAGTGCCCCAAGAGCTTAGGTGATTTGCCATGAGGCCATCTTAGAGCAAATGCTTGTGTTTCTATTTGGCGGCTTGGGAAGGATCGGGTGAAGGTCACCCTCCATCTTGGCACCTCTATGCTGACACAGTTCCTGATCATCCAGGTGATCCTGGTTAAAGATCAACACATTAGAGTGTGTTGCCAAACGCGTGCAACATCAGCCCCCAGGCCCAGGGGCTGTGAAGTGATTTCCAAAAATCTCGCCCTCATTCTCAGAACTTGGGAGCTATTACAACAAAAGACATGTTTTGGCATGTCATATCTTTTTTTTTTTTTTTTTTTTTAAAGTCACTCTTAAAAATCCTTTTTCTATTTAGGTGTATGTTTGCAGTGTGTATATGTGCACATGCACGGGTGTGTTCTGCAAGGATCAGAAGAGGGCATTGGATTTCCTGGAGCTGGGGTTACATGTGGTTTGTGAGGCACACAAAGTGGGTACACGGTACCCCACTGTGGTCCTGGAAGAGCAGCACGTGCTCTTAACTGCTAAGCCATTGCTTAAGCCCCAGCCGTCAGAGCTGGGAGGATCTCAGCATCCTCCCCCATAAAACAGGATGATAACATCTCTAGTTGTATATGAGGAGTGGGGAGGGTTAATGTGTTTGTTGATAAATCCCTAATGGTAATAGCAGAAATCCCCCTTAAGTGTCTTGTACCTCAATAGTTGCTGCTTCTTGGTAGGAACTTACTTAGTAAGTCCAGGAGTTTCTACCACAGGCAACTTCGTCTTTCTCAGACAGAGTGCCACATCAGGACTGGACTAGGTGGGAGGAGGTCTTGGAGTAGTTGTCAATGCCTTGTGTAAATAATGACTTTGAAGGGGGAAGTGGCAGTCACGTGGGGAGGGTACTGTGACTCTCAGAATAAGGAAGCAGCCCTTACCGGCAGGATGTAGGCAGTTGGGCTGAGGGTGTATGAAACGCCGTTGATGAGGAAGGCAACATTTGGCATCGTGTTGAGGTTGGCACAATCCACGGCGTACTAAAACAGAGAAGGATCAGCTCAGGCACAGCTCTCTCCCTAGACAAGGACAGGCTCTTCTACTCCCGTACCATTCCCACCCCAGGTAGACACTCACTTCTCCATCCATGGGTGTGGCCCCAATGGCCTCTTGAAGCTCTTTGATCTTGTCTGAGGGGCCAGTGAGGAGGGAGGTCCCTGTGTCCACAATGGCCTGGCAGCCCTCAGAGCAGAACATCACAGTGTCTCCCACTTGGATTCTGAGGACAAAAGGCCCCAAGGTCCCACAGTTAGCATCTTATCCTTGGACATTCCTCCTTCCTATGAGGCCCTTTGCCATATCAGGATATATCAGGACACAATAATGGTATCCTCTTTGGTCTCTTCTACCCCAGGACTATATTTTCAATTAGTGTAATTGTTTGTTTGTTTGTTTATTTGAGACAGGGTCTCCTTGCATAGCCTTGGTGGTTTTGGAACTCACTATGTAGACCAAATTGGCATTGAATTCAAAGAGATCTACCTGCCCTTGCCTCCCAGGTGCTGGGATTAAAGGTGTGCTCCACCATGACTAGCCAACTTGTTTCTTTTTAAGACAGACTAATCTCAAACCCTTAACTATCTATCCTCCTGTCCCAGCCTCATAAGTGCTGACTCAAAAATTTTTTTGACTGAGATTCACAGTACGCATACCTCTTTAACACACACACACACACACACACACACACACACACACACACACACACACACACTCACACATGCATGTATGCATGCACGCACATGCACACAAGCTGAAATACATTTGTGTATTTTCTATTGCACTCTGTATTCTGTATTCAGAAATGCAGATTGAGAGCTGGGCATGGTGGGAACCTCTGTAATCCCAGCATGTAGGAGGCTGAGGTGACAGGACCTTGAGCATTCCAGGACAGCTGGGACTATATGGTAAGACCCTGTCTCAAAAAATAAAGCAAAGCAAAGCAAACAGAGGTTCTTCAACTGTTGTCATGAGCATAAATAGGAAAATGTCTACAGTCTGAAGTGCATCAGCAGCCACCAGCATTGGAGCTGTTTCACTTTTTAATCCCAAACATCGTAGGAACAGAAACTAGACTGTTCTCCCCTGAGCTCCCACCTTATCTACCACGGTGCTGGCCATGTATCAGGTGTGCAGTCCCACTTCCTTATTTTCTCCGTGCCCATGCATGGATTTCAAGGCTCAATTTCCAGCCATTGCCCCCACCCCTACCCAAACCCCTGAACAGTCTTTAGACAGACACGTGTCACTCTGTTTGCTAGCTGTTCTGGTGGCTTTTGGGACACTGACCACATCCACTTTGTGTTGTGGCAATTTTGGACCACATCTCATCTTTCCCGCAAGCTTCAAGAAGGCAAAAAATGTGAGTCCACATCACTTTTGCATTCTCCATCTTGTTCAGCCTTTGCCTTGTGTATTAAGACTACGTGAACACAGCGTGGCTGGCTGCGTGAGTGAGAGGGAGGCCTGCTGAAGAAGGCATGGAGAAGGAAGCCACTCCTCTCTTCCTCCCTCGCCTTTCCCACACTCCCGGTCCAAATGTCAGGTTCCGGGAATCTGCTCTAGTGCCTGGCAGTGTCGCTCAGTGAATCCAGTTTGAGTTGTGCCTGGTGTGAGTCCTTCCATTCAACCACAGCTACTGCATGGAGGATACTCACCCATCCAGGGCAATCTGCCAGTAGCCTTGCTTGGTGACTGGGATCCAACTGAGGCTCCCAGAGAAATGAGAAGGGTCGTAGCCTCCAAAAGTGAGCTCACTGCCTGAGCCACCTTGTGCGTCACTACATAGGGAGAAAGGCAAGTTGTCAAGAAAGGGAGGGGAGGTCAGGGAGGGTACTTTGTTGCATGTCTGGGCACTCACAACTGGTAAGGGGGCAGAAGCTACCTAGGTAGCCTGAGTTTTGGGGGATCAAATATAGGAATGACTCTGTCCAACGCCCTGGGAGTATCCCTTGCTTCTTGGACAAAAGTTCAGGAGGTAGAGGGTGTCAGAACTGTAGATCCAAGGTCAGGACCATCCTGGGTGTGCAAACCCTGTGCAACCGAGGATGTTGAAAAAACGCCCCTTCTCACAGCATCGTGCCTGCTATGGATGCGGTGGTGTCTGCACTTTTCACAGCATTCGCTGCTTTGGGAAAGGTCATTTGAAAGCAATATGTCTTTCTGGAGCTCGGCTATCAGTTAATTGTCTTTGGTAGTTACTTTCTCAAGTTATATGTTGAAATTTTTAATAGGGTTCTGGGAAAGAAGGGCATTTCCAGGTGGAAAAGGAGCAGAAAGATACAAATCCTGGGGTGTTACAGGCAGAGTGTCCTGTGGGGTGAGGCATATCTCTAGAAATGTTAGATTTAGTGGGGACTGGGGATGCAGCTAAGGGGTAAAATGATTGGCACGTGTGAGTCCTGGGTTCTAGAAATCTAACCACCCGATCTTGTTAAATTGTTCACATCAACCTAGTGTTTGCCTGAGGAAGCTGAGGCTCTGGGAGACAAAACAAGGCAGATGGGAGGCTACTCTGGCCTTGCTCCTGACCATCGCTGCACAGCTCTTCAGCAGGAAGAGAGCAGGGCAAACTCAGGTCCTGACAGCGTACCTCAATCAAAGGCCGACACAGGTCTGGTCCCACCTACAGCCATTCTGGAGACCAGGCCAGAGTGGGAAAGGTAAATCTATCTGTGTAGGGAGGAAAGTGAGGTGACTGTCTCAGCACCCCAGACAAGAGAACAGGGGCGATGAGCTTCGTGCTCTCCTCAACTATAGTGTATGAAGCCTTAAAACTTGTGGCTCTACAGCTAAGCTGACGCCATCTTAACCATTTTTGAGTGTGCAGTTCAGAGTTTCATCACTGTGAAGCCAAGCACGGACATTATCACCGTGTAGAACTAAGGATCACTAGGAAAGACCCCCTCCCTTCCCATCGCCCTGCACCCATCCCTGGTAACCACCACTGTACTTTCTGCCTATGAATTCAATTCTAGGTACCTCGCGTTAGTAGATTTGTAGCTGTCCTTTCGGTGACTGGCTTATTTCATTTAGTGAAGTCTTGCAGTTTAATCCATGTTCTAGCACATGTCCGTGAGGCCCTAGAGAGTGAACTCGTGGCCTGGTGCAAACTAGGTAAGTCGTCTCTGCCATATGCCAGCCCTTGCTCTCTTTCCTTTCAAATACCAAGTGCTATTCTGCTATATGGTTGCCCCACATTTCCTTTCCTATCCATAAACACAATTTGCTTTTAATATCATCTCATTGGCTAGTTGTTTCCTTCTTTCCCAGCCACAGAGGTTATCCTTGCTTCGTCCTGTGTTAGCGTCTACACTTGGCTTGTAACAGGGCCTTAGCATTTATGCACCATATAAGTCACTAGCCAATCACAAGGGTCCATGAGTTTAACTCACTGTGGTAGTCCACACAGTGCTTTATGAGGCAGACCACATTTCCTTGACATCCAGAGTGCTTAAGTGATTTGCTCAAGACCATAGACCATAGGCCAAGCAAGAGACTCAAGAAATTCGTGGATCTTAGAACCAGGATGTCTTGTATGCCCGGCCGCCTGCCTGTGGTCATCACTGATCTGACCCGGGGGACTTGACTGGCCTCACCTGCTCAAGTAGACAGAAAATATAGGCAGAGCCACAAGGTTCTGGGCCATCATGTTGTCAAACACTGGGGTCACCCCTCCGGCAGCCAAGGAGGGGTATCCCAGGCCCAGAATCCCATCGAAATCCGCATTCACAAAGGTCTGGCCAGGTTCCTTGACACTTTCTCCGAACTGCTGGCCATCCACAGTCAGCCCTTCCACCTGAAGGGAGAATTGCACAAAGGTTAATTGGATGAGGGTGTCCCTATTCTGTCTACAGATAATTCTTCCTTTCTCAACTTTCCTTGGCGAATAGGCACACACAGTTCGACTATAATCCCACTCACATAATTTCTTCATGTGACTTTAAAAATTGAAATATAATTTAATACAGAAAACATGTGTCTTTTATTCAGGACTTTGCTTAATTGGATTTAGTAACAGTCCACACACTACACATGCCCATGTGACCCTCCCGGAATAAGACAGGATAGTCCAAAGCCCCAGAAGTTCTTTCATGTACCCTGCCACTCACTGTATTCCTCAAGAGTGACTCATCTCCCAAGCAACGTTGGTTTCATCTACTTGAGTGGTTCTCAACTTTCCTAATGCTCCAGCCCTTTAATACAGCTCTCATGTTGTGGTGACCCCCTCAACCATAAAGTTATTTCATTGCTACTTCATAACTGTAATTTTGCTACTGTTATGATTGTAATGTAAATATCTGATATGTAGGTTATATTTTCATTGCTACAAATTGACTCAAAGGGATTGCAACCCACAGATTGAAATTCACTGCCTTATGCCATTGGTGGGTAGCTGGGCTGTTACCAATGTTTGAATATCAGTAATGGTGCTTTGTGTGCCCTTTCTCTGGTGAGCACGCATACATATTTCCGTTGAAATAAATCTCCCTGAGCAAATATTCTCTCTGAGCCAAGGGCCTAGAGTCTTCCCAAAAGGTGGTGCCAATGTCCCCATTATCAATATTCTGAGAGTCCCAATTGGCCCATACCCTCATTAAAACTTGACATGATCTGTCTCTTCCATGTTGGCATTATAGAAAATATGCAGAGAGTTACATTAAGATTTTAATTGCATGTCATGACAATTAATGAAATTGGATATTTGGATATCTTCTTGTAGGAATGCCTGCTTTTGTTGTTGTTGCTGTTGATATATTTTAGAACTAAATCCTTTGCTGGAAACAACAAACTTTCCCCCTTTGCTGTCAGTGATGCTTCTTATTTGTTTTTTTACTAACAAGATGTAAATTTTAATGTCATTAATTTGTTTGCCTTTTAGTTCATTATTAGTGTTTTTAATAACTTGCTTCAGATTTTTCCCACAGTCATGAAGACATTTTGCCAAGTTTTCTGATACATGTTTTATTCTTTTGTGTTTTTTTTTCAATTTGGATTTATAATCTACATAAAGTCTGACAACATATAACAAAGCTATTAAGGTTAATTTCTCTCTCTCTCTCTCTCTCTCTCTCTCTCTCTCTCTCTCTCTCTCTCTCTCTCTGTGTGTGTGTGTGTGTGTGCTTGTGTGTGTGCTTGTGTTTGTGTGTGCGTAGCATTACCTGCTACATGCTGCAATAAAATGTTCGGTATGAGTGAGGTGATTGGTGGGAATTTTCTAAAAATTTTCACACACTCTACTACATTTGTCTCTTTCCTTTTTTCTTAGCCTATACAAATATGGTGGTGTAAATCATGACTTTATAATATCTTAACAGTGTCTTTAATTAATCAAGATTATTTTGGTATAGTCATTACATTCATCTACATGTTAGAGATTCAACCTATTAATTTCTAACCCAAATTATTGGAGAAACATTGGATCTATAAATCAACATGGACATTTTGACTTCTTTAGCAAAATTAGTTTTTCTATGGGCATGATTCCTCTTTCAACTTATATAAATCTTTTGATTTTATACAATAATGATTTAAGATTTTTTTTACAGTAGAGGTCTCACATTTGTTAAAGGTAAGCTGGTTTTGAAGGTACCATAAATACTATTATTAAAATCCGGTTTTCATTTGTCCTCACTGTGACCTAGAAACCCACGTGATTTTTGTATGTTTACCTCTTCTGGAAATGTCAGTAAATTTTCTTATTAATCTCAACATGCTGTCTGCAGATATTTTTAGGCTTCCTACAGAAAGGATTTTTGTGTGTGGATGTTTGTGATAACGCACATCTTTAGCCCAGTACCCAGGAGGCAGAGGTAGGTGGTCTCTGAGAGTTCTAGGACAGCCAGGGCTCCACACTGAGACCTTGCCTCAAACGAAACAAGACAAAACAACCGTTTCAGCAAGAGGGAAAACGTGCCTAGTACTGGATGCCTAGCTAACTCCCAGGGGTAGGGCAGCCATAGGGCTTGGAGGAGAACCTACAGCCATCTCTTTACTAAAGCAGTCTAACCCCTAACTACACCCTAAGTACTTGTCCTCATACCCAGTGATAAATGTAGTCCTCAACCTTCATCAAGGAAACTTCTCTTTGCAACAGAGATGTTACAGAATACTACAACCAATCAAAATGCAGAGTTGTGGAACCCAGTCCCAGTGGAGGGGCCAGAAAGACTGTAAGAGCCAGAGAAAGGGGGAGTTTGCAGTGAGACTTTGTCTCTTAAGAGTGTCAGAAGCTATACCCCTAAAGCCTCACCGGCATAGTTGTGTAAACACAAGCTGAACAAGGATGACACCAATAAACCTGCTGACGTGGATAGGAGAGAGCCCATGAGGCCTCACTCCTATGCAAAGAACTACAGGCACCTAAGGAATGCTGAGAGTGGGAGAAATACTCTTCCCCAGGAAAGAGTATATCCGTTTGATTATTCAATACCAAATGGTCATCCCTGAAAACATATACATACAAGTAACATTATACAGACCGAGCAGGTTGTTATTATGTAGTTAGGGGTACACACACACACACACACACACACACACACACACACACACACACACACAATAATGAAAAAAGGAGCCATGAGTTTGAAAGTGAGAAAGGAGGGGTATATGTGGGGGTTTGGAGGAAAGAAAAGGAAGAGGAAAATTATGTAATTATATTATAATATAAAAAATAAATAAAAATAAAGTTTAAAGACAAACAAAAGAATAATGCTATGTTCTGAGATGACAGTGTTAATTCCCCCTTCCAAATCTTAATGACCCTTAATTTCTTCTTTCTTTTTTCTTGTCTTATTGCATTGGCAATGGTTTTCAGGACAGTGCTGTTCAGAAAGGCTGACAAAGAGTACTGCTGTCTCATTCCTAATCTCAGGGAGAAGTCTCTCAAAAATTCAGTCTTGAGTATAAGCTCTGCTGTGGACATCTGTGGAGCTCAAATTAACCTCAAACTTACAGTCTTCCGGCCCAGCCTCCCAAGTGCTGGGGTATGTGTGTGCATCACCATGGCTTGTGGATAATAGACTAAGAAAGTTTCATCTTTACTATATTTATATTTTATTACATTTATACTTTATATTCCAGGTTCTCTAAGACTTTTTAAAAGTTGTGAATACATATTGAATTTTATCCATTTAAATGAGTATATTACTATTTTTGTTTTTATTCTCTCGGATAATAAATTTCTAGGAAGAAATGACTCTTGGTTGGGATTTATGATCCTTTTGTGCATCACAAAATTTAATTTGACGACTTTTTGGTTTACAACTTTGTCATCTATTTGGTGGCATTTGCCTGCCATCTCAACACTGAGCCAAAGGATCCCGGGCTTTAGGCTGCACTCAGTTCACAGTAAGGCCAGCCTCAGACCTGCCCTAACCAGGATCTCATATAGCCTAGGCTAGCCCAGAGCTTACTAAGTAGCACAGCATATCTTAAACTTCTGATCCTCTTGCCTCTGGCCCCTGAGTGCTGGGATTACACATGCATGTCACCCTTGGGATCAAATTCTGGGCTTTGTGTATGCTAGACAAGTACTCTGCCCACTGGGCTGCATCCCCAGCCCTGTAGTTCTAGCTATTTGACTGACTGACTGACTGACTGACTGACTGACTGACTGATTGAAACAGGGTCTGTATGTAACCTTGGCTGTCCTAGAACTCTCTGTAGGCCAGATTGGCCTGGTCCTTACAAAGACCTGCCTGCCTCTGCCTCCTGAGTGCAGGGATTAAAGGCCTGTGCCACTCTGTTTGGCAAGTTCTGGTGGTTTTAATAACCGTTTCATGTTTTGTTATTAAAGCTGTTCTGTTTTTGTAAGATGAGTTATGAAGTAACTATTAATTCTCTGGAAGATGGGTCTAGAGTTTCCTTTGTGAGGAGTTTATTTTTGTTGTTTTGTTTTGTTTTTTTTTTAAATAGCAAGGTAAACATTTAAATATATATAAGACTGCTAATAGTTTTTATTTTATTGTATCAGTTTTTATATGCCATATTTCTTGAGATATTCATCAATTTAAAATTATTGTACAGCCCATCAACACATAACAAGTTTTGATATCTTATGACAAGATCATTCATAAATGTCCCTTGTCATTTCTAATGTTGTTATGTCGCCTTCATTTTCCTGGATTCATTCTGCTAGAGGGTTTCTCTTTGCAAATAGTTAATTTGTGACATTGCTGATTTCATTTACAATGTGCACTTCCTATGTCACTGGTGTCTTCTCTTTCTCTTTATTATTTCTTTCCTTCCCCTTTCTGTGGGTTTGTTTGGGGTTGTTTATTAGTAGCTTATTTTTCTTAGTGTTTGCTACTCAAAACAGCTTAGATCACTGGTTTTTCTGATATATGCATTTCAGGCTGTAATTGTGCCTTTAAGGACTTGCATTAACTGTATTAATCTGTATACTTCTATGTTACATATGTATGTGTTTTAGATATTTGGCTTTATACAGTTACAGATGCCAGTTAGGAAGTACACTTAGGATTTTAAAAATGTTTTGGCAATACCTTCTTATCATAAAAAAGGCCTTTTTAAATGTAAAGTTATAAAGATAAAGCAGAGCTTTCTGTTGGAATTATATGTGTCTATGCAAATATATTATATGTATACGTTACAATGTATACAAGTGTATCCGTGCCAAGTGGGAAAGATGCCAACTGGAACTTGCAGGGACAGACTGGGACCACTCTGCCTCTATCCTCAGTGAAGGCATGCACTGCTGCAGAGGCTGACGCTGCAGCAGAGGCAGAAGTGCTGAAGGAGGGGCCACTGCAGCTGTAGTTGCTGTGGGTGTGGCTGCTTCCTGTTCCATCCAAGGGAGCTAGCAGAGAGGTGACAAGCTGTATGTCAGAGCCCACCTCCTGTGGACCCCAGTCCCTCCCCTGCTTTCCAGAGTTATTACAATTATCAGTTTGGAATGCAGCCTTCTAAGTGGTTATTTATTTTGTAACATAAACATATAATATAGTTACATATATACATGTAATTCCAACAGAAACATCTGATTTATCTATATAATTTTACATAATAAGCTTTGTTTTTCCTGATGTTACTGAAAATTTTAAAATTTTTGAACCAGGCGTGGTGGCACCTGCCTTTAGTCCCAGCCCTCGGGAGGCAGAGGCAGGTGGATCACTGTGACTTCGAGGCCAGCCTGGTCTACAAAGGACAGCCAAGGCTACACAGACAGACCCTGTCTTTAAAAAAATTTTTTTGAGACACAGTTTCAATATGGAGCATGGCTTCCCTGAAACTATGTAGGCCAGCCTGGCCTCAAACTCGGCGAGTCATCTGCTGCAGCCTCCCAAGTACTGGGACTGAAGGTGTGTGCCACCACCTCAGGCTTTACTTAAACTTAAAAATATGTTTTAGTGATTTTTTTTTTTATTTTATGTGCATTGGTGTTTTGCCTGCATGTGTGCTCTGTATGAGAGTGTTGGATTCCCTGGAGCTGTAGTTACAGACAGTTGTGAACTGCTACATGGGTGCTGGGATTTGAACCTAGGTCCTCTGGAAGAGCAGCCAGTGCTCTTAACCACTGAGCCATCTCTCCAGCCCACTTAAATATATTTTAAGGAGACTTATTAGCCTAAAGAAAATTAGTAAGGCTATTAATACACCGGCTCAGTAGAGTACTCAAACCCCACACACTTCGCAAGAGTTCAGAAAGATTTGTTCCAGGTTTTAACGAGAGGAGAGGACAGGGATGAAAAGAGACTTTTCTGCTAATGGCTCCCTTTTCAGTTAATAATATATCCCCTGCTCAAATATTTGAAGTGATGTTGACGAAGACCGAGCTCTGCTGACCTTAACAACATGCTAGGACTAGAAATAATGCTCGTCGGGGTGGGCCAGCCTCTATCACTCCCCAGGCCTAGGCCTCTATACTTGCATAAAGTATCCAGGCAGGACCAGGATTCCTTTGGTTCTCTGATTGCCACAAATCAGGCACCTTCAGGACCTCTGGTCATGGAGAGATGACTCTAGGAGCGGCTCCTAGACCTCTGGGCTGTGACACCTGAGTTCTTCTGTGTTGGTTCCTGCCTCCTAAGTTTCTATTTTACTAATGGAACCCCAACATGCTCACTTTTTCTTTCAAGATGGCAGCCAGCTCTCATCCCCTCACTGCTCAGGTATTGACGATCCAGCTGGGACCCCAGGCATTGCGCCCTCACGGCTGTTTCCTGAAGGAAGCCCTACCACGCTCTCTAGGGCTCCGTATGCTGAAAAGACTGGACACTGTCCCATCTCGGGTGGGAAGGACTGCTCCCTTGTCCTAGAAGGAGCCTTGTCTGAAATTGTGCTCTTGAGACCTCTGAACCATATTCTGCCTTCCTGCGCCTAGTTCGAGGGCAAGAGAGCAAAAGACGGAGGAATTGCACTCACAGAGACTTGGTCAGCGCCGATGATTCCTGTCAGGCTCCCGGTGCCATACTGGATGGAGAAACGACTTCCTACCTCCATGTATGTACTGGACTGGGATGGATGGAACACCGAGTGCTTCTCTGGAAAACAAAAATGCTGCTCACGGCTTCCATTCCTGGCCCAGAGGACAGAGCGGGCTTCTCTCGGCTCACCACAGTAAGTGGGAGGCAGGGGTTCCCTGAAAAGCCTGTCGTGGCCTTTTACAAGTGAGCTACTGTATTCCTTCTAGCCACAGGTGTGTCCTAGCTAGGGACCAAATATTTGTCCCTGGGCAAACCTGGTTATTCACAGACACAAGATAAGCACCACTTACTGGGCGCCAGTAGCAGTCTTAGCCATCAGTGTGGGCCAGAGTCCGGCCTTCAAAGGACTCAGGGGTAAACAATTACCACTCTAGGAAATATTACTCTTAACTTTTCACCCAACTTTTTCAAAGAGCTTCTGTCCTTGGGATGTGTTCCCACACAGAGCAAGCTCCCTCTGTTTAGGGCTTCTGTTTCTGGACTCTATGTAGCCCCTACATTTCCTCTAGCCAAATGGACACACCCATGCCACTGTGCCCCACCAGCCACACCTCTGTGGGAGCCAGGGCATCAGAGCCTCCTTGAGACAGGTGCACAGTGTTCCTTAGAACTCAACCTCGACCTACCTGCCCAAGTACAGACCAAAGAACTTTCTCCCATATTTCTTTGTGTGTTCCAAAGGAAGTGAGTCAACAAGTCAAAGATTTCCTTTTCTAGTGGCTTATTTTCTCCCCATTAATCCTGGTGAGTATGAAAGTGGTTATCTTGACTTGTAGTTACTTTTTCATCTCTCTCTCCTGGCTCAGCCACACCAAATAGAGATAGGAAGGGGGAAGCTGGTATGGCAGGGAGGACCAGTGGAGGAACCTAAGTCTCTCCACCCCACAAAGTACCACCTTAGCCTCCAAGAAGTGGCCCCCACTTACTGCATGCTGGGCTGGTGCAGTACACAGATGGGACCCAGAGGTTGGAGGAGCCGGTGTCAAAGATGACGGTGAAGTTCTGTGGCGGGGTGCCGATGGAGATAGTGCCGAAGTATTCTATCTGCAGGGAAGGGAGGGAGGGAGAGAGAGAGAGAGAGAGAGAGAGAGAGAGAGAGAGAGAGAGAGAGAGAGAGAGAAAGCGTGGGAGGGAGAGAGGGAGGAGAAGGGAGTTGCGTGACTGACTGCAGCTAGAGCGTGGAGTACCATAAGCTAGAATCTACAGAGCCTGGAAGAGGCCAGACTGGAGACAAAGGACAGAAGGAACAGAGCAAGAACCACCAGGGCCGGAACTGAGGATAGCCCAAGAAACTTGCCTCCATTCTTCTCTCATTAACCTGATTCCCATGATGTCTTTGTGAGCAAAGCAGAAGAGATGGGAGTGGCTCCATCTTAGGGACCAGGGAACTGGGGGTGTGGGACATCAAGGACTTTTTTTTTTTTTTTTTTTTTTGGCCTAAAGACATAGCTAGTAAAATGCCCAGCAGAATACACAGTGAGGGTCTTTCCCTTTGGAGCACGTGTCATCCTTATCTCTTTCCTCTGGAAGAAAGCCCTGTGCAATGGGTCACATGGAAGCCTACTCTATAGGGTTTACAGAGACTAGAGGACTGTCCATCTGAATCATCCAAGCAAAGAAATCCACGCTGGAGTACCTGATGTCCCTGCTGGAGCACTGGTCCCTGATGGAGACCCAGCCCTCCTCCCTACACCCAGTGTCCCCAGGCTTCAACCCAAGAAGTCTTACATCCAGGTAATTGATGAGGGGCTCGTCAGTGCTCTGATCCATTCTACAGGACTCAGTGAATTGGATCATGTCCAAGTTGTGGGACTTCCAGAAGTCTGAGAGTTGGCCTTGGGCCCGTAGCTTCTTCCGGAGGGACTGATGCCTTCTGAGGGGCACCCTGGAGAAATAGCGCCATGTCAAGGGGCAAATCTGCATGCCCCCTCCCCCACCCCTTTTCCACATATCAGTTTAGAGCCTGAAAACAGCAAGAACCAGGAGGGGACCTTCGAGACCAGGCATGGCAAGAGGCAGCGCCACCTCTGTCCCGTGGACTCGGGATCTGAGTAGAAATGGCTCTTCCTCCTGGGCACTGGCCCCTTGAGAGTTTCTAGGGAATGGGGAATAGGCCATTGCGCTGTGGTTTCATCTGACCCCAGAAAGGGCTGACTTAGAGGAATGGAAAGACTCTGTGGATAATGATGCTCGGGGCCCCTCGGGAAAGTATCTGAAGGCTTGGTGTTATAAACTACAGCTGGGGGGCATCCAACAAAGGGGAGCCCCTTGGGCTGAGGAGGGTGCCTCCGCTGGAAGGAAAGGCCTGGCACCAGACTGGGAAACATTCTCTAGGGGTTCCCATGAGATCCCAGTTTCTTCTCGTCGTTTCTTCACTAGCTTTCCTCCCCAGGGCAGCCCTGAGCTGCTGTTGGGGGATGCCTCCATTGAACTCAGTGCTGGAGACAGGGCCTTACCTGTGCAGACCTCCTTGGGCCTGAGCCAGGTCCAGGAGCACCAACACTAGCAGAAGGATGGGTTTCATTGTGGTCCAACGAGCTCTCTCTCACTCTGCTTCGATCTCCCTTCCACCTTCCTTTCTTCTTGTGCACAGGGCAGGGGCACCAGCTCTTCCTGGTGCCCAGATCAGCCCTGCCCAGTCTGGGGACCCAATGATAAGGTCTGGAGTCAATAGGCATGCCCAGAGTAAACAGTATGTAGAAAAGGACGTCCCTTCTCTGCCCTGAGTCCTTTTCTTCTGCTTGGGGAGCTAAGGGCAAAGTGTGTGTGTGTATGTGTGTGTGTGTGTGTGTGTGTGTGTGTGTGTGTGTGTGTGTGTAGCAGTCTCAGCTTCTCCCAGGGTCCTTGAACACATAACACTGGCTTCAAGTAACCACACGTTTATTGTCTAAGGAAGCAAAAGGTCCCCAAACATGAGTCCTACCCTGTTGAACTGCTACTATGAGGGTTCAAGATGAGGACCCCAGAAAGGCAGAAGCTGAAATGCCATGTGTAGCAGGATTGTAACTCAAGACATTAGCTGAGCTTTTTTCCCCATATTTATTCTCTCTTCATTCCTGCAGAGGCTCCCAAAGTAATTTGTCCTACTCAGAGCAAACCCAGCACTCTCCAGAGGCCCTGAAGTGGGGAGGTTTGGCTATTGTTTTGTGGGGTGAGCTTTCTTCATTTCAGACTTGATGAACCTCATTCTGGGGTCTGTATAGAAGGGAGTGCCGAGGCATCATGGCGGGGCAGTCTGCAGCAAGCCCATGCTGGTGTATCAAGGCTGCCATATCAACACATCACAAAACAGTGGTTTACGCAGCATTTATTTTCTCTTGATCCTGGAGATTGGTGGTTTTATTACCACCAACCCTTCTTGTGGATGTCACTTCTCCAACTTTCCTGACTTACAAGAGGTGGGGAAGGGGCAGTTGATGGGAGGAAAAACCTTCTCAGCTGGCTCTAGTTGATGGCCTCAGAGTCGGGACAGAAAAGGCCAGTACCCCCAGGGAGCACTTGTTATAAAGTCTTAGGGTGCCTGGGTTAGGGCTACCTGGGCTCTTGTCAGCTAGTGTTCTGGCAAACTGCCAGTGCCTTGCCTTTTATCTCTGAAGCCCCAGAGAAAGTAAAATCCAGTCTGAAGCTCTTCCTGAGATCCAAACTGTTGAAGAGAGATCCAAAAAGAGCAGGAAAACACACAAACAGCTTTCCCTCAACCCCAAAGCAACCACACCTCTCTAGCATTTGCTCACTTCCTAGGGGCCCGTCCTCTGATTGCTTGCAAGAGTGAGAGGCCTGTCTGCTCACTGCAGCAGGAGTGCTGGCAGTCCAGGTCACAGCTCTGCCGTGGCTGCCCACAGTTGCCCCCCAAACACCTCAGAGTCCTCCCTGCATTTTCAGGAGGGTTAAGTGCACAAGACAAGATACATGGAAGCAGTGAAAATGCCTTAACACACCCCACAGGCACAATCTTGTCCCTGCAAAAACCTTGTGTGGGAATATGGGAAGACGGTCACCGAGAGGTAAATGGTCCCCAAGGGCACAGTTTGTTAGGGCAGGGCTAGGGTGAGCTGGGTCTCTTAACTGCTAGTCCAGGGCTCTTTCTGAATGCTACTACTGAGCTAGTGATGCCAGCATCTCTGGCCCCTCCCTCCTTCTCCATCCCCAGACCTCTCCCCCATCTGTTTATCAAATGTAGAGTGTTGTCTTGGCCTGCGTTTAAGTGAGACCGGCGTTACTATGGCTACTTGACTCTAAGGAAGACGGCTCAGCCTGGTTGCCTGTTATAGGGTCTACTGAGCTTGGGAAGGTCCGACAAAGATTGAGGGCATGCGTGTGGGGACAATTTGTCAGCGCTGATGGGCTCTGTACTTTCTGGAAACACCAGGAACCGCGCCTATCTTGGCTGTGGCTCATTGTATCTTCCCAGGCTGAAATGGGTAATTACTGTGGACCATTGTTACGACAGTGTGGAAGGTCTCTCAGCATATGGATGGTTACATGGGTGTGACCTCTGTGGAAAGGCAGAGGGAAGAACATTGGAGTGAGAGAGTGGCCTGAGGGCAGAGGGCACAGTGTAGACAGCCATCCAGCGTCCCAGGACTTGCAAAGGAATGGCTGGCTGGTTGCAGAGGTATGACACTTTCCAGAACTGGGGAAGCTGTTGGCAGCAACCTAATTAGCATCCCTTTCTGCAGCTTCAGATTGCAGAAGATAAACTAATGACAGGGTCCAGCTGCACAGTGCTGTGTGGGAGTCGGCGAGTGTCAGGCACACTATGTGTTGTAGGGTAAGAGCTGGCTCTAGGTGGCAGGGAGCTACACTCCAGGAGCCTGTCCCTGGCTCTGGCCACAGCATCAGCTGAAAAGGACCAGGACAACTAGTTAGAAAAATGTCCCAACCTCTTTCTGTTCAGAGTTTAGTAACAAAAGAAAATTCATTGTGCCGCATGTGACCAGGCAAGGAGGGACGAAGCAAGGGTGCCGGGATCCACTTAGTTTTGCTCTAACTGGCCAGCTGACCATAGAGGTCATTTCTCTCAGAACCTCATTTCCTCAACTATGAAATGACAAAGGCATAGCTGTGTCTCAGATGCTGTGTTAAAGGAGGTAGAACAATTTCTTCAGACCTCACCCCGATCCTGCAAGGGAATTTAAAGTCATTTCTCATATGAGGAGACGGAGACATGGGGTTGTGCCTGCGCAGTGCTGTAACTCAGATCCAGAGTCAGGCTTGCCTGATTTTAAGGCTGATGTTCCTAAGCAGGACACTGTACTGGATGATTTATAGCAGCAGATCGCAACCCCTTTAGGGGTCACATATCAGATATCCTGCAGGTCAGATAGCTACATTAAGACTCATAACAGTAGAAGCATTGCAAGTTCTGAAGTGGCAACGGAAATAATTTTACAGTGGGGGTCACTACAACATGAGGGACGGTATTAAAGGGTTGCAGCATTAGGAAGGTTGAGAACCACTGCTCTGAGCATCTTATGTTCTAGAACTTCTTCCTGAAAGAGGGTCACAGAGAGGCTAAAGCAAGAAGGAGAGATTCATTTCTGCATGGCAGGCAATGTAGGCTTGGAAGAATAAAAAGTGTGTACAAGCCGGGCGTGGTGGCGCACGCCTTTAATCCCAGCACTTGGGAGGCAGAGGCAGGTGGATCACTGAGTTCTAGGCCAGCCTGGTCTACAAAGTGAGTCCAGGATAGCCAAGGCTAACACAGAGAGACCCTATTTCGAAAAACAAAACAAAACAAAATTTATAAAAAGTGTGCATAGGGCATGATGTGGTGGTAAACGCTCTCACTGCATATTCATATAAATTTGGTTGTTCTTCAAAACTTGGTCTCCCTGTGTGCCCAAGGTACTCACTGTGTACCTCCTCACTATGTATTTTATGTATGTATTTTCTGTATTGCCCACAATAAGTCATTCAGGAAGATTCATTGCTCTATTTCTGATAGGTACAAAATTTACACTGTCATGCCTTTCTGACTGAATTATGAAAGAAAAAGTTCTATTTTATCAAAACATCTACTTACTGCAGAAAGAGAGAACTTGGTATGAAACATTTTTTCCCACACAGCTTGGTTTTCTTTGGTTTTTTTCTTTTCTCAATCCTCATATTTTCTTGCAACTGGAAGTCAGAAGACTCTGTTCTCCCCAGCGTCTCACAATGTCACAAACTCAGTCAATTTGAGTTATTTCTACAACCAGCAGTTGTAGTCTGGGAAATTGGCTTTTAGGTCACAAAAAATTTGCACATGGTCGCCAGCAGAGGGCACAGTCACCATGGAGGTTTCCTGGCCTGACACCGTCTGTTAGCCAGCACGTGTGCCTGCCAAGCTTCATAGAGTGACTGACACAAGCTTACATGTTTGAATGCAGACTAAGCAGGGTATCACAAATGGCTTGTGATACCACCGATTTTTTTTTTTTTTTTTGAGTCTCAGATTCTTCAGGTCTAAAAGAGTAAGTGTGTGCGGAACACGGTGGGGCACACCTGCGCAGTTGCAGCACTGGAGAGGCAGAGACAAGATGACCACTGAAAGTTTGAGGCCAGTCTGGTTTACATAGCAAGTTCAAGTCCATCCAGAGTTACATCATGAGGCCCTGTTAGCATGAGGGAGGAAGGGAAGGAGGGAGGGAGGGAGGGAGGGAGGGAGGGAGGGAGGGAGGTCAACTCACAGGTGAAAATCACATCCAAAAGAGCAATTAAAATTATGTCTATTCCAAGATGCCGAGACAATCATCTGATTAGATTCAACAAATTCCCTTGTGGAAAAGCCTCCAAATGGAGTTCTTGGCAGACAGCATGTATTTTTGTTTTTAAAGATTTATTTATTCATTTATTTATTATTTATACAGTATTCTGCCTGCATGTGTGCCTGTAAGCAAGAAGAGGGCACCAGATCTCATTATAGATGGTTATGAGCCACCATGTTGTTGCTGGGAATTGAACTCAGGACCTTTGGAAGAAGAGCCAGTGGTCTTAACCTCTGAGCCACCTCACCAGCCCCTGAAATCATTTATTTAGTCACAAATTGGGGCACATAGTCTCATTGACCTAATTTCACAAAAAGGAGGTTCCCTCTTGAACGCCCCAAGAGATCTCTTCTTCTGTAGGTGTAGGAAGCACAGGGTTGTCTGACTAAACTTAAATATCGTGGTTTGAAGGAGAATGGCCCCCATAGGCTTCTGTATTTGAATGTCTGGTCCCCAGCTGGTGAACTGTTTAGGAAGGATTAGGTGTGGCCTTGTTGGAGGAGGCATGTCACTGGCGGGTGGGCTTTAAGTTTTCCCTAAAAAGTCAAATCTGTGCCCTCTGAGTGAACTTTTAGGGAAAAAGCAAAAGACCACACTAGGCCCGGTCTCGCTTTCTCTGCCTGATGATGTCTGAGGATCTGGATGAGAGCTCTCAGCTCCTGCTCCAGCGCCATACCTGCCTGCCTGCCTGCTGCCATGTTCCCCGCCATGATGGTCATGGACTCACCCTCTGACACTGTAAGCCAGCCGCGCCCCCCCCCCCCACACACACACTTAAATGACTGTCTTTTATAAGTTGACTTGGTCATGGTGTCTCTTCACAGCGATGGAGCAGTGACTGAGACCAACACGGCCATACCTATTGTATAAAGAATGACAGTGGCTTGGAACAGAGAGCACATGCTCAACCAGGACAAAAACAGTGTGTGGAGAATTGTTCTGTAGCTAGATCCCAAAGGAGACATCGTGGATAAGATACAATGAAAGAAGCTAGGATCAAAGAGAGCACCTACAGTCTGTCTTACTGACGCCCAGGGCTGTGCAAAGTGCTGCAGCTTCCAGGTTGGGGTCCCACTGTTGGGGAGCTTAGTCCTTAAGGTTTTTTTTTGTTTTGTTTTGTTTTTTATGTTTTATGTGCATTGGTGCATGTGTGTGTGAGGGTGTCAGATCTTGGAGTTATAGACAGTTGTGAGCTGCCATGTGGGTGCTGGGAATTGAACCCGGGTCCTTTGGAAGAGCAGTCAGTGCTCTTAACCCCTGAGCCATCTCTCCAGCCCTAGTCTCTAGTTCTTTATCACTAGACTTAGAGGAAGTTTTTCTGAATAAGAATTCGCTAAACAACAACAAAAATAATGTGGAAGGGTCTATGAGGTAGCTAAGTAGGTCAAAGTGATTGCTGCTTAGCCCGAGGACTCAAGTTCAATTCCCTGGTCCCACATAGCATTAAGGAGAGAACAGTTGCTTCAAATTACCCTCTGACCTCCACATAGAGCTATGGCATGGGTGTGTGCTGCCCCTCACCTCACACACAATAAATAAATATCGTAAGTAACAACAACCTGGTGCTGCAAGCTGGTAATCCCGCTACCCTAGAGGTTGAGACAGAGATATGGAAAGACCAAGGCCTTCTGAGGATTTAGACTCTGCATCCAAACAGAAACTGGAAAAGAGGATTAGGAAAACAGCTCAGTGGCTGAGTGCTTACCAAGCATGCCCAAGGCCCTAGGTTCAATTCCTGAAGCCAAAAAAGAAGAAAAGAAACCCAAGTCTGAAAAACCTACTGTCTCCTCGTGTCCCCAGTTTTCTAGACTATTCTGGACAGCCTGGTCTGTGTGTTGCATGATTGGCGGGAAACCTCCAGGACTAGGGGGCTTCTGAGGGCTGCTCACTCAGGGGGTGGCTTCCAGATGGACTCCTGCTGGGGTGTCCTTGAAAGCTGTGATCTGGTATCTGGCAACTGGAGAGCAACCCCAGCAGCGGGAGAGCCCTGTTATCTGCTGAGAAGCCTGGCACAGCGTCAGCCTTCTTACTGAGCCTGCCTGGATGCTGCTTGACTAAAGCAGCAGCCAAGTTGGGTGGCCCTGGGGACCCCTCTTCACGGCTCTGACAGCTCCTTACCTCTTCAAAGCACACCAAGTCCAGCAGGATGCCTCTCAGCTGAGGCCGACTCAAAGGTGGGTGCGCCCTACACCTGTTCCCCACTTTGGCCACACCCATATTTCTTTAAGTGTCTGCTGCCGGCTACTTAGAAGGCTCATGAAGATAAATTTCCCAAATGTGTTGTAATTTCTTGTTCCAAATCTCTGGAGGGTAGATTTAAATATCCTGAAGTCATTATTTCTTCTCAATGAGTTTTATGTCAAGTAAAGGTGATTTTGTTGAACTAGGCTGAGCCACAAATTAATTCACTACTGATCTTTCGGGTTTGGAGGTTTGTTTTTTTTTTAAGGTACCACGGCAGTCTAGGCTATCTAGAGAGAACCCGTTTCAAAAATAAGTAAATAAATAAATATAAGTAAAATACATAATAAAAATTAAAAATGGATTAATCCCAGCACTCTGGGAGTCAGACAACCCAAAAACAAACAAACAAACAAAGACCAGGGAATACATCCT